>NW_005841863.1:2643939-2658412 GCF_000455745.1 Alligator sinensis
TTAGATTGGATGGTCTGTGGCTCTGTACATGAACATAGGTGGGTTCACTGACCTGGAAAGGAAGTAAGACTATAGATTCAGATTAGAACAGGAGATTATTGAGTGTTTGTGGGACTGGATGAAAAGAATAGTTGTTGGAGGAAAGTGAATCAGGAGCTACCACAATCTTGCATAAATGGGCAGATGGAAAGAGAGGAAAAAAGTATGTGGGTCTGCTGGCAAAGGTCATTTTAATTGCTTTGGTTAAGTCTAATGTAATAACTTTATATATATGTATGCTAAACCAAGCTCCCAAGTTTTCTGAAAGTCACTTTTTACCATGCAAACTAATGCAAGCAAGGACTAGTACAATTCTCAAAGGTGGATAAGGTCTTTGATTATTAGGAACCCATGATATTATTTCCCAATAATATTATTTCACCAATGATGCTATTTGGAAATGACATGACAGGAGATGAAAGCCAGATTCAGTTTTGCCTCACGTTACAGCACAATGAGATCTTCTGCAGGATGCACAAGTAACTTTTTCCTAGTTCTCTTGGGACGTTACTAGAGTGGGCCAGATTCTGGTCTTTACTTGGGCTGGTGCAAACCCAAAATAAAGATACTGAAGTCCATAGAGTTGCTCTACATTCCCAGATGTTTACTAAGAGCACAATTTGGTCCATTGAAACTGGGTTGTAATACAGAGAAGTACTGATATTTTTCTTTAAGAAAATGAAATCGCTCTTGAGATGCCCTCGCCTGGTTCCCCTACTGTTTTTGACTCCCCCTGTCTCTGTCTCCATATTGCTTATTCTCAGTTATCCTCCACTTGATTTCACTCCCCCCTGTCCTACCTCTTTTTATGTTTTATGGCATTGGTTTAGAAAAATTGTACAGAAATATATCCCCATGTTGCGCTGTCTAGAATGCTAAGCATACCTCAGAGTCTAGCTTACTTGGACCAGTTGTGAGGCATGTTATATATTTATTATTTAAACAATATAATAAATAGCAGGAAAAAATACATTGGGTTTCCTGATGTTGTCAAGACTATTTTTACAGTTTCCTACAAACAGCAAAAGCAGCAGTTAAATTGCATGCCTTTCATTTAGCTGCCACTGAAAAGCTGTTACTAGACCATACTGCAGCAAGACTTTTAAATCTGGTCTGTGGAACAAAGCATTCCAGTGTCATTTTTGCATTAGTGATTGCAGTTGATGTCATTTTCACAAAACAAAATTATAACCAAAATGGATATTTCAGGTCAAAGTGCCACAAAGAGTATATAGATACATTTCCATCAATAAATCTGCCCTCTTCCTGCCCTGACACAGGCATTCAACCCCTGGTGATTGACGTTTTTACCACTAAATTATACTATGTCTGCCTCTAGAAGAAATGTCTCCATTACAAAATTAGCTAACCATCAACATAACATAAAATAACTTCAACATGGTGTCATTTCACAAGAATATTGATTCTTACAGACTTACTGGATTAAATCCTGGTTTCCCATAAAAGGAGTAGCCATTACGTCTTTGGTAGACAGAAAAATATACACTGTAGAACAATATATATTTGGGCATTTAAACTTCATTGCTGAGCTCAAACAAGTAGGATGTGTCCTGTAGTAACACCAAATAAAGAGAACAGCCAAAGCATGTAACTTTTGTGTTCAACAATAAGACTAATTAAAATGACAGCTAATTTCTACTGTTTTATTTTCACATGTTGGAACATAAATGTAGCCTAATGGTTATAGTATAGGACTAGACATCTCCTGTATTCACTACTGGCTTTGCCAATGATATGCTGCAAGATCTTATGCATGTCACTTAGCTGTACCTCAGTTTTCATACCTTCAAAGGCAGCATAATTCCTCATCTTTCACCGGAGTGTTGTGGACTTTAATTAATTAAAAGCTGAAAGATACACATAGCTTCTCAGAGGAGAGATGTTCTTTAAGTGCCATGTATTATCAATGTATGTATCACTGCAGTTCTTCTTTACGTTAAGAACTATAGAAAGGAAAATGAATTAGAGACCACATTATTACTATTACTACTTCATTTTATAGAGTTACCCTATACTGAGCTACTGAAATAATAATGAGCTAAACTCCTGCTAAGTACTTACATTACAGAATCATGCCATTTGCCCCTGTTCTCTGCACCCCATTACACAGGGCTGAACCTCCTAAGGCTGGATATACTACTCCTTTGGCCGGAAATCCTGGTGAGAGAAACAAATTATTGCTTTGGTTAAGCAAGAACCTACAGATATTTAGCTTCAATGCACATTGTATTGTTCTGCCATTCTACTCTGTTGGGAGCTAGTGGTGATTTTGGGAGAAGGGGCTGCCAGATTTCTCACTTTTTTAAGCATTTCCTATCTCTGGCTGTTCTTCTTAAAGTAGAAGCATTTAAATATCAAATGGACTCTGCACTTCCTGAACAGGGAAAAGCTGGGCAGCATGCCAGCTCCAGGAAGACTGCTTGGGGGGCGGGGGCTGAGAGAGGTTGTTGGGGACAGGAAGGGACATCCCCCAGAGCCCCGGACAAGCAGCTGTATGCCCCATGTCCTAATCATGGTTGGGGGGTGGTGGGTAGGGAGGAGTAGGGATGCATTTCTATTCTCCAGCTCTGTTTTACTTTGGCTTTGTGTGGGGGCTGCTTGAGGAGAGGAGAATTTCACCTTGGGAGAGTAGCAGAAAGTAGCTGCCTGTTACTGAAGGGTAGTCTTTTGCCATTCATCTCTGCCCATCAAGGCTTGAAGAGGACAATGTTACTAGTCTCTGCCCATTCAATTCTTTTTTGTTGGCACATTACTATTTTATCATTTTGATCTTCTCCTTACTGAAGATAAAAGACACCATGGGCGGGATTCATGAATGAGAACCGTTATTTATCGACACAGGCTTTTTTGAACATTTTTTTCCTCCCTCTGATTCATGAACCACTTTTCCATATTCGAAAAGCAGTTCATAAATCGTTCAGTGCCAGCAGAAATTAATAATAATGAGTCCATTTACATAAAATGGACTCATCCTGCCAATTGCAGATAATACTTAGAGCCAGAAGCTTTTAGGCAAATACTTTTTGCTGGCAACACGGGAAATAATCTCTTGATTATAAACTAATTAAAACATATTTTGCCTGATTTTAGTGCCATTTTAGGGGCCCCATAATCTGGGCTGATTTCTTTGTGTTGAATCACATTACTTTGTTTCATTTAAAGCAAACGGTACTCCCAATATTGAGAGGAGAGATTTTCAGTGGGGTTAAGAGTCAAATGAATTTTAAAGAGAGAAGTATGCAGGGTCTGATTTGTTTTCATTTTGAGAGAGAGAACTCCTAAAGCCATGGGGATCTGCACAAGGCTTTCTTGAATATATTCTTCCCTTTAGATCTGTATATGTTCGCTCCTATATTCCCCAAGTTTCATTCTGAATTTCAGGTTCAAATTAACATAAAATCTCAAAGAGAAATTCCCATATTACCCCTGGCTTTGTGTCAAACCACAAGCTTCATGTGATTTTGAGGCAAAACTATAATCAGGCCCAGGTCTCTTCAAAAGATTGATGGATCCAAATGAATATTTTCATAAAACTGGCCAGAGTTTAGAACATCACTGAAATGTTAATGTGTGCACTCACATGTTGTAAGTGTGCACATGGGTTTGAATGTGTTTACATATGTGTGTGCATGTGTTACTATGATTAAATGCTGGGCCTTTTTGTCTTCCCTTACTCCCTTACCCCATTTACTTTAAATAATTTATCCTGATTTATACCATAACAAGAGAAAAATAAGCGTTTTAGGCCCCTGGCAGACATTCAATTAAAGATGCAATGGGGTCTGATGTGTGGTCCCAGCAACAGCACCTCCTGCCATCCTACATGGGCATGGCAGAGGGTGCAGACGTGGATCAGATCCAATTGCACCACACTGCTGGTGCAGGGTGAGCCTGGGATCATGACAGTAAGCCAGTCAACTGATCAGCACTCCCAGCCTCAGGGACACATCAGAGCCCTTGACTCCTATGCTCTCCTGAGGCTGGGAATGCCAATCAGCTGACTGCTATTCAGCTGACTTACACCCTTGTATCTGACTTTGTTGTGTCTAGGTGTAGAATGAAATTTTGACTCTATTGAAGTTTTACACTTGACTCCAAAAATGCCAGGATTTCTTAATCACATCTGAAGTGACATGTCTGCCAGGAGCCTCAGAGTAACTTCCTGACACAAATAGATATATGGGTCAGCTGAAAACAGGTGAGATCAGAAGCATGTACAGAAATTCTGGCCCCTTTGGAATCAAGGGCAAAACTTCAGTGGGGTCAAAATTTCATTGCAGACCTGGGTACGAAGTCAGATAGAGGGGTAAAATGGACATAATTGTGGAAAGCTAACCGCATACAGTTTGACCTGGATTGAGAAGAGGCTTGAGGAGGAAGACTGAGTGGATGGAAATAGCAATCTGCCAATCTAGAGAGCTACAAGATAGAAAGCACTGCTTCATTTGTTGGAGAAGGAGGTCCAAGGATCATCAAGAGTGTGGTGAATTAGGGAAGTGTAAAGCATGAGCACAGACAATAGGAGATATAGAAGGAGCAAAGCCATGTGTAGCTTTGAATGTAAGGAAGGAGACTAAATTTGAACTTGAAGGAGATTGAAAGCCATTGCAGCATCTGTGGAGGTAGAGTCTCAGTTGCAGCAATGGAGTTACACTGGTGAAATGTAAAGGAACAAATACGTAACTGGTGTGGGCCACCACAAACACCTCTTAGCTTTTGAATGTGGATAGACAAGCTGTCAGAAGTATGGGCCTGAAACTTTCAACTTAAAATAGTGCATGGTTAATAGAAGCCTGGTTATTCAAAATTAATCCACAACTAAAAGGAAATAAATCCTTGTTCTTCAGAAGCCTATACTTACGTATTGTATTAATTCTGCTTGCCTAAGGATATGGGTGGCCTTTCTGCAAACTATATTAAAACTCCTAAAAATGGTTTAGGTTTAGTTGTAAGTTGAGCTGTTTACATTTAAATTTTGATGTGGCAAGTTAAAAAAATTTAATGAAAATTAAGATCAGATCTAAAAAACACCTTGTGTTCATAGCAGGATTTACATGAGATTCAGGCATATCAATCCAGAACTGTCATACTGAAAATCACATGTACAGTGGCAGCCTAATCTCAGAAGCCTCAGGCTTTGATATTTAAGTTCTCCAGGAACCTAATGGTAATTTTCTGCTTGTGTGTGTGCATAGAAATGCCTCTATGTTGTTAGGGCTAAAAGCATAGCCGCCAAACTAATGTCCAAGTCCACATGTGAGTCGGATGGTAGGCATTCCTTTCACTTTCTCCCCTGAGGAACTCTTTCCACGCAATATAGTGATGGCAGTTGCTTCTTTTTAAAAATACAGCTTAAAGAGGAAGGAGCAGTACACTTCCCTACAAATGGAGATTAGTTCCCAAGGAGGACATCTGGAGACCCTCTGGGTTAGAATATGAGGGGAACAAGGTAAAAGGGATATGATCGTAGGAGTCTACTACAGACCTCCAAATCAGGAACAAGAGCTTGATCATGAATTCACTAGCGAAAGCGGGAAGTAAAAAAACAACCAAGGGCAACATTGGACTCCTGCTAAACCAAATGGAGCAGCTGATAACCGACACCCAGGAAAAAGACAATCTGCTTACTGATTACTTAGTGTCAGTCTTTCACCAGCCCAAAGGGACCACTCTGCCTGGCAAGATGTGGGAAGACCAGGGTGAATATATACCCACCATTGGCATAGATCTTGTGAAGGAATACCTCGAAAGGGTGGACACCCACATCAGCTACTCTGGATAGATTGCATCCAAGAGTGCAAAAGGAACTGGCAGACACTATAGTGCGGCCACTGGCAAGGACATTCGAGAACTCGTGGGGCTCAAGCAAAGTACCTGAAAATTAGAAGATGGCCAATGTGGTGCCTATCTTCAAGAAAGGGAGGAAGAAAGATCTGGGAAACTACAGGCCAATCAGTTTGACCTCAGTCCCTGGGAAGATTTTGGAAAAAATCATCAAAGAAACCATTCTGGACAGGCTAGCAGAAGGCAACATTCTGAGGAATAGCCAGGGCAGGTTTGTTGTGGGTAGGTCTTGCCTGACCTATCTCATTTTCTTCTATGACCAGGTGACGCATCACCTGAACAAAGGGGAAGAGGTTGATATCATATATTTGGACTTTAAAAAAGCCTTTGACCTGGTGTCCATGATGTTCTCTTAGAGAAATTGGGGAGCTGCAGCCTCAACTACCCTACAGTCCGATAGCTGGGGAACTGGCTCTGAGGTCAGACCCAGAGAGTGGTAGTTGACAGAATTGAATCAACATCGCATTCAGTAACTAGTGGTGTCCTCCAAGGCTCCGTTTTTGGATCTGTTCCCTTTAATGTCTTTATAAATTATCCAGACTCTGGTGTCAGAAGTGGACTGGCTAGGCTTGCTGATGTCACCAAACTATGGGGAAGAGTGTCCACACTTGAGGATAAGCTAGCGATCCAGGTCGACCTCGATAGGCTCACAAGGTGGCCAGCTGAAAACCTGATGTCATTCAATACGGAGAAAAGCAAGGTGCTCCACCTCAGGAAAAACCCCTGCATCACACTTATAGGCGCAACAGTGCTACACTCACCAGCACCATGACTGAAAGAGACTTGGGGGTCATGATTGACCACAAGATGAACATGAACCACCAATGCGATACCCACAGCCAGCAAAGTGAACAAAACTCTGGCTTGCATCTACTGATGCATTAAGCAAGACCCAGGAAGTCATCCTCCCACTGTACTCAGCCTTGGTGAGGCCACAGCTGGAGTACTGCATCCAATTCTGGGCTCCTAATTCAGAAAGGACATGGAGAAGCTTGAAAGAGTCCAGAGGAGAGCCACACACATGATCAGAGGGCAAGAGAGCATGCCTTATGAAGAGAGGCTGAGAGCCATGGGACTCTTCAGCCTGGAGAACCACAGGCTCAGGGGTGACTTGGTGGCAGCCTATAAGCACGTAAGGGGTGTACATCAGTATCTAGGGGAACACCTGTTCACCAGAACACCCCAAAGGAAGACAGGGGCCAACAGTCACAAACTATTGGAAGACCATTTTAGGCTGGAAATAAGGAAAAACTTCTTTACTGTCTGCACCCCCCAGGCCTGGAATAAGCTCCCCCTCAGAGGTGGTGCAAGCACCTGCTCTGGACACTTTCAAGAAACATTTGGATGCCTGTTTTGCTGGGATCCTGTGGCCGTAGATGACTTTCTACCCCTTGGGCAGGTGGCTGGATCCAATGATTTTACAAGGTCCCTTTCAGCCCTAATGTCTATGAAATCTATGAAATCTATGAAGATGACAGGGAAGTATGGGTGGCTTTGTGACTTTTATACAATATCTCTGTATTTTAATGTTTAATATAAATTATATAAGCAATCCTTGGAGTAGCGAGTGGACTCTCCCCCCACCTAGGTGAGTGCCTGACCCACCAGGCTAGAGCTGTTTTGGCTCTTATGCTGCCACTCTGGCCCAGTGAACTTTCCATTCTTTTCTGCACAGTGGAACAGATTCAGAAGGAAGGGTGGAGAGTGTGCCCCACCAAACAGTTTATAATATAGCAGTTCTGGCACTCTTTTGGGAAATAAAAGTTACAGATATGAATCTCCTCAGGTAGAGGAGAGAATGTGTCTGTCTTCCCAGCACAGTTTGTGTGAGTGCTCTAACCTCGCTGAACTATTATGCAAAAGAAGGGGACCCATCCCCTTATCTTCTAGAAGGAAGAGTGTTCCCCACTCTGTTTTTCAAAGCGTTAGTGCTTATTCTCACAGGAAACTTCTTAGTTGTGAATCCTGAGTGAAAGGAGTTCTCTCTCTGCACCCCTGGATAAGGCAGCTAAAAATTCCAGAGATGGGCAGGGTTTAATATACATCCCTGTCCTCAGGATTTTCCTACCAGGCATCTCCAAGTAGCTCCTCATTCAGTATGCTGTGTATCTCCCACTACACATGCTGTTTTCCATTCCAAATGCAACTTTCCATTCCTTCTTTAGTGGCTAACTCTCCCCATTCGCAGTAGAGGTATCCAATGCTCCTGATGCCGGATTCGGGATTCCATTCTGGGGCTAAGTAGAGACAGTCAAAAAGTGCAAGGCAGAATCAATCCAATCTTTGCAGGTTTCTCTAAACTGCATAAATTGAACCAATAATGAACTGAGCTCACATTCAATTTTCACTTGGGAAAAGCAGGTGGAGGCCTGCACTGGCCCAGACCAGAAAGAAGGCAGGGATTGGTGGAGCATGCCTCCCAGTCTTCTGGCCATTGCAGAGCTCAGCCCAGACAAGTGAGGGCTATCACTGATTGGCTGCCCAGTACATATCCCCAACCCCCTGTTGTCCTGCTGCAGGGTGGTGGGGGGGAGAGGAAGGCACCCCCATCCCGGTGCCAGTCTCCTGAGACAAGCATCCATCCATGGAGGATGCCCAGGGACCATCAGCCCAGGGCCGTCCTGTCACAGGGAGCCCTGCACCAAGGGGAATCCCTGCCGCACTTCCCCTGCGTGGTGGGGTGGCTACTCTACTCAGATGCTGCTGGAGTGAGGGGAGGGATTCCCCTGGGCTAGTCCCACACCCCCACACCCCCAGCCTATGGCTGCCCTGACTCAGTGGCATGGCCTGCAGCTTGGCTCCATTGCTGCCCCAGGTGGGAAAGGGGAAGCATTCCCTTGGGCTGGGTGCCTGGCCATGCAACTGGGTGTGGGACAATGGGGGGGGACCCTGTGCCTTGGGGGCTTCCCCCTGCCCAGGGCTGCCCTACCCCAGGGAAGCCCCATGCTAAGGGGAATCCTCCCCTCCCCCTCCCCCCCCCTCCCCTGCCCTGAGCTGCATGGGTGTGAGACTGGTCTGGGGAAATGCTCCCCTGCTCCCTCCTGCAGCAGTGGCTGAGCCAAGCAGCTGCCCAAATACACAAGGGAGGAGGAGGTGGATGCCCTCAGTGTGGAGCTTCCTCTGGGCCATGGCAGCTCTGGGCTGGGTCAAGGGAGGACCCCCAAGATGCAGGGATCCCCTCTTACCCCCACACATGACTGTACAGGGAGACACCCAGCCTGGGAGAATGCTTCCCCACCTCCCACCTATGGCAGCAGCACAGTGAAGCCACCCAGCTACATGGGGAAGGGGGATGTCCCCATGGCATAAGGCTCCCCCATGCCCACATGCCCAGCTGTACAGGCAGGAACCCATCTCAGGGGAATGTTCCCCCCCCGTTTCAACTGTGGCAGCAGTGGAGCCAAGTTGCCCAGCTGCATGGGGGAAGGGAAGTGGGGGTGGGGCCTTCCCTCAGCTCCCTGTGGCAGGGAAGACCAGGGCTTGGTGACCAGGGCTGGGGTGGCGTTCCCCTGCCTTCTCCCCCACTGCCCCATAGGGCTGACAGGTGCAGGCAGGATGCAGGCTGGGGACCAGAGGCAGAGGTTTCACTGCCTCAGCTTTGTGACAGCCTGGAGGCAGAGCCAGCTATGTGCTAGGCTGGAGCAGCAGGGTGTAAGCTGTGTTTCAGCATGATGCCCTGTGATGGGGGTGGTTTGCGGGGAGGTGCAAAGCATCCTGGGATAGTGGAAGACTATGAGGTGAGAGAGTATCTGGGACAGAAATTCAATAGACCAGTTTAACCTAAATCTATACATCTATACTACATCCATCCAGATCTATCTTAAACTGGGTTTGGCCATTTTGAAACTGGTCTATGTGAATTTCCGTTCTGTTACAGCAGAGGTGGGAAAAATATGGCCCACATCTGGCCCACCAGGCCATTCTATCCAGCCCGCAGGACCCCTAAAAAATTAGAAAATTAATATTTATCTGCCCTGGCAGCCTGGCAAAGTTGACAAGAGCCAGGGGCAGTAGAACCCAGGGAAAGCCTCAGCAGGACTGAACAGCCCAGTCCCACCCATGCCCAAACCATTTCACTCCCTTCCTGCACCCACCCTGGACCACATGGCTGCTGGCTGCATCATCGGACCAGGGGGCACGGGGTCCTGCCAGTACGGGTGTGTGTGTATACGTATGCAGGCAGGGACTGGGGCGAGGGGGGCAGGCAAGGACTGTGTGTGTGTGTGTGTGTGTGTGTGTGTGTGTGTGTGTGCGTGCGTGCAGGCAGGGACAGTGTAGGCAGGGGCAGAGTGTGTGTGTGTGTGTGTGTTCATAGGCTGAGTCTCACATGCACACCCCACCATACACATGCGCCCACATCCCCCTTACACTGCCATACACGCAGACCCCCACATCGCTTCACATACCCCAAGTACCTTACCCCCCACAAACCTCATACTCACCCCTCCCACACACACACACATACATACACATGCTCTTTCAACCTACATACACACACACCCACAGCCCCCACAAACCTATACCAACCCCCCACAATATACTAGAGTAAGACTTCATTTTAAACTAGTGTGCAACCACTTCTATGTATACTACACAACCACATTTAATCGGGACAAAAATATATTTTTAAACCAAATTACTGAGTGCTGTAGATGTTCACTTTTTAGAATATAATTTGGTATTTTTCTGATTCTGAGATGGCAAAACCCCTTGCTGAAAGGAGTACATCTGGGAGTAAGGGGAGGGACTTCTGGTGGCAAAGGTCAGGGGTTAGGGTTAGGGTCACAAGATGGCCATCAGGGTCAGGGCATCTGTCAAAAGGTGGGGCTACGAATGTGGCCCTCGACAGCTTGCCAAAACTGGGTAAGTGGCCTTCCACCCGAAATAATTGCCCGCCCCTGTGTTACAGGTTTTAATAAATTTCTTATCACTTAGGGCTCCTACAGAGCTGCATGGTGCCTGCTCTGACATGCTGGAAATCCCGTGTGTCAGAGCAGACTCGATTAATCGTGTCTGCCGGAGCACGGAAATTGACACACTCTGGCAGCCTTTCACATCATGCGTATCAGCATCCCTACATGTCTCCATGCTGAAAAACTGGTGGCAGGATGCTTTGAAATAAGACACATTTGGTGAGATTTATTTCAAAGTGCCCTGCCACCATTTTTTTAGCTCGGGGATGTGTGAGGACACAGATACACGTGATGTGCAGGCACTTTTAATTAACACAGCTCGCTAATGAAAGTGCCCAGCACCACATCCCAAAACACATGTAAAAATGCCCTTATACTGGTTTATGTGTAATTTCTGTCCCTAGCCTGGGGTCCTGAGGCCAAAAGTTATGCATCGTGGTGTTCAGTGTTGCAATATACAGTAGCCGCTACTCATATCCAAATAAACTGAATAGTTGAAGAGCTGTGTGGAATACTTTTCAGCATTAAACAGCAGAATATCTGCAAAGGAAATGAAAGGAATAGACAGATGGACAATTTACGCAAAAACTGGACTAATTTTAACTCAATATTTTGAAAAGAGTAAAGAACTCATAAGTGTCAAGTTTCAAAGTAAAAAAAAACCCTTCAGTTGTCTGTTTCATAATGTACAACACTGTTAATGGGAAGTATGAGATGAGATATGATTTCTTGTTTTATTATTTAATTTCTTAGTGTCTGTGATTTGTTATTCATATTCTGATTTTTTATTTTTATTTTTGTATTTAAGCTTCATTTGACAAATACAGAACCGAGTGTTATGACAAGAGAGAAACCAGAAGTCCAGGATGAATACACAACTTGAATGTATCTTGGAAATGTGTATTATTAGTCTTATTTGTATAAGATATAGGGATATCACTTCAATAGAGAACTACATTAAAAAACAACAACAAAAAAATCCTGACTATCCTGTTCCTACATTTGTGTTTAATTGGCGACATCTGGGTCTGTTGGGGTTGAGTGAAACTTTTGTGCTTTTGAGAAGGAAGAGTCGGCTGACTGCTTGTCTTTATATTGTTTTGTTTCTTCTCACTCTCCTTTCTCTTTCAATTTTACTGTTTGAAGGGCTCTAAAATAAATAAGCTTTAAGGGAGACAGTCCGCCGTGTTGATAGGACACTCGACTGGGATTCAGGGACAATATTCCTGGATCTGTCACTAGCCTTTTGGGTGAACAGGACATGTCACGTTAGTTTTCTGGCCTCAGTTTCCCCTGTTTCTCAAATGAGAATAATAATGGCCTGAAGTACCTTGAATTCTAATTATGAAAAACACAATGTAAGAACTAGGTGGCATTATTAGTCAGAGCATCACTGCATCTGTGTTACTGGCCAGGAAGTCTACAGGTATAGGCTTTGTAAAAGCATGTTTCCTTGTATACCTTTCTGTTTGGTGCTTATTGTGTGTGGACAGAGGCCTGGGTCTCCTCTCGTCTCATATCTGCCCCAGATCTACCCATTCCATTGTTTTCACTAGAGTCACTGATGATTTACCCCAGGGTGAGATCAGAAACAGTCACTGTAGTTTCATCACGGTTCTCTTTGTGCTCTGGCACTGCTGTTTCTTGCTTTAGCAGCTTTTTAGAGATCTCACTGAAAGACAGGGATATAAAATGGAAGAAAGCACTCTGATGTGCAACAGAAAACAGAAAGTAGACTCCAGCTTTGTGGCAGAAAATATCTGGGGGAGAGGGGACAGAACTGTCTGTGGCATCCACGCAGACCCGCTAAGTACACTGAAAGCAACATTTATAATGTTGGGAGCCCACTTTTCACAGCGCATAAATTCAGGACAATGAAAAAGTCATGAATAAGGCATTTAGAGAAGTGATTGTGACAAGAGTGGGGGAGGGGGTGGGATTCACCACGTACATGATAGTTTCCATTTATCTGAATTGGCCACAGTGTATTGTAGAAACCATGGCACTTCCTAAGTCCAGTTTGTTGCAGGGAGTACATTGTACCTTGCTTGTAGAAACAAGTAGAGCGCTGCAGGTAGTGAGGTAATATTCTTCAGGGATCTAAGGAAATTGGTAAGTTTCTGAACGACTGCTGTCAAAAATTCTTTTTTCAGAGCTCACTGCCTACTATATATCACTACTAATGAGAAGATAAATTCGCTATTGTTGCTTTTGAGGAAGAGTGACAAGACCTTTTTCCTCTCATATCACTGTTTGAGAGGCTTATTCCTGTTTCTTGAAAGTCAAAGCAAGAATATGTAAACATTAAGAATTGTAGTAAACTTTTCCTCATAAACATATGCCAAAATCCCTGGGGATTGATAATGATACTTTCCTGAATTAGGGCATTAATAGAAGCACTGGGCTATAAACAGATACTTCTACTACTGAACAGGCAAAGCAGTGTCAACCTAAGCTTTTCACAACCCGAGTTAAGTCCTGCAAAATCATGAGATGTACTTAATAATCATGAGTTTTTAACACCGTATATTTGGGGTTCTTTTTATTTCCTTCTTCTTTTTGAAGCTTTTGGGTCCTACTCTAAAGCAGTGGCTTGGGATCGCAATGATAAAAAATGGGGTTGCACACTCCTGGGGAGGCAGTCATGATGGGGCACATGCCCCCTAGATTTGTGTATGGCTTCCTGCTGTGGACTTGGGGCTCTCTGCCCTGCTGCCCTCCCACCAGGGGCCTCTGTGGTGCAGCAGGTCGGACCCAGTGCAGGAGGGAAGGGAGGCTTGGTGCCATTGCTGGAAGCCCCACACCAACTATGCCACGATGGCGGGGCACCCCATGGCCAACTGGCAGCAGAGGGGGACACAATCCACTCAAAGGCAGGAAGTCAGCTGGGGTCATAGGATCCCAGCAAGTAAGCATCCAATTTTTTCTTGAAGGTGTTCAACGTAGGTGCTTGAACCACCTCTGATGGCAGGCTATTCCAGACCTTGGGGGCTCGGACAGTAAAGAAATTCTTCCTTATGTCCAGCCTGAAACGGTCTTGTAGTAGTTTATAACCATTTGACCTCGTCATCCCTTGGGGCGCTCTGGTGAACAAACGTTCTCCCAGATACTGGTGGTCACCCCTGATAAACTTATAGGTGGCCATCAGATCACTCTTGGGGGCACCCTGCCACCTTTGTGTACGCCATGTGCACCTGTCAGAAAGCTCAATGAAAATCTGGGAACTTTCATCTGTTCCTTGATGCATCATAGATTCATAGATGTTACGACTGGAAGGGACCTCAATAGATCATTGAGTCCGACCCCCTGCATAAGCAGAAAAGAGTGCTGGGTCTAGATGACCCCAGCTAGATACTCATCTAACCTCCTCTTGAAGACCCCCAGGGTAGGGGAGAGCACCACCTCCCTTGGGAGCCCGTTCCAGACCCTGGCCACTCTAACTGTGAAGAAGTTCTTCCTAATGTCCAATCTAAATCTGCTCTCTGCTAGCTTGTGGCCATTATTTCTTGTAACCCCCGGGGGCGCCTTGGTGAATAAATACTCACCAATTCCCTTCTGTGCCCCCGTGATGAACTTATAGGCAGCCACAAGGTCGCCTCTCAACCTTCTCTTGCGGAGGCTGAAAAGGTCCAGTTTCTCTAGTCTCTCCTCATAGG
>NW_005841863.1:2658901-2659191 GCF_000455745.1 Alligator sinensis
ACCCTCCAGCCAATTCGCCACCCACCGGACTGTGTGGTCATCCAAGTCACAGCCTCTTAACTTGTTCACCAGTATGGGGTGGGATACCGTATTGAAGGCCTTCCTGAAGTCTAAGTATATGACATCCACCCCTCCTCCTGGTCCAGGCGTTTCGTAACCTGGTCATAAAAAGAAACTAGATTGGTCAGGCACGATCTGCCTGCCACGAACCCGTGCTGGTTTCCCCTCAGCATAATTTGTCCTGCCGGGCTCTCACAAATGTGAGCCTTGATAATTTTTTCAAAGACTTT
>NW_005841863.1:2659400-2665995 GCF_000455745.1 Alligator sinensis
GCTGACTTAAAGGCATCCAGTTCTTCCAAGTGACTCTGCACCATCTCAGGGTCTACGCATGGTAGTCTGGCGCCTTGCTGCTGCCTCTCTACAACCCCAGTGAGAGACTTGTCGTGCCCCTCTCTTAGGAACACTGAGGCAAAGAACTCGTTGAGGAGTTCAGCCTTGTCCCCTCTGTCTGTCACCAATTGTTTCTGCCCATTTATGCTGTCATGCATAAATGTTATGCTGTTGTGCATCCTTATGCTGTCATGCTATACTCCTCACACAACAAATCCTCCAATGTGGGGGGGCGGCCAATGCAAATAGCTGAAAGCAAAAATCTCAACCCCCTCCCCCGCCTTTTAGGGCGCATCCAGACGAGCATAGATGTGCAGTAAGCGGCACTGCAAACCTGTCTGTGGCACCACACACTCTGCACATGCAGGCATTCCCCACACTGCTCATTTGCAGCACAGGGTGTGTGTTGAGGGAGCTTGACACTGGGAGACCCCTGTGTCAAAAAAACCTGCACCTTAAAAAAGGCAGCACACGTGGTGGCAGCATGCGCCACTGGAAACCAGAGCCTGGCCAGCTGGAGTCATGTTCTGGCAGCCAGCCAAGCTCCATGCTACCATATTGCTGCAGCTGCAGCTCCTAGAGGCTCTCCAGACCCCAGGTCAGGCTGCTGGGTCCCCCCCAGGTGCTGGCCCCAGCCTCCCCACCCCCACCTGGGGCAATGTGCCACATGTCAGAGCACGTGTGCATGGGCGTGGCTGGGGCCACATGTTGCACCGCTCCTCTCTGTCCCCAGGGAAATGCATGTTCCCACTTATACGTGCCCTTAAAGTTACTAAATGCTACTACATGACTTTCTAAACCAGGCACAAAACTACTAGGCAATTTACCAAGAACTACACATGCTTCTTTTTGCTAGGATCTCCCCACAATTGCTATACCTAGTATCAAAATTGATAATTAAGGATTGAGGGAGTGAGAATGCAGCAACTGGCTGTGAAAAGCAGCAGTTTACTGCTCCTGCTGGGGAGATGCCAAAACAGCAGTACTTATTTTTTTTTAAGTCAGTTCTGGGTTAAGGATTTTGCCCAGTTGCCTGAGGAAGAGATTGCTGCTTTGCTTTCCCCCCTAGGAATGGGCATAGGGGATGTTCCAGTATACCAGTAGCAGACTTTTCCCCCTTAAATTTAATGGTCACAAAAGTGGGTAGGAAACCATAGCCAGAAAAAAAATCATAAAACAGAGACTTACTGGTGACCAAGCAGTCGGTATGTTTGAACACCAATAGAACTCCAGGAAGGGAAGTTCCCACATTTTAAGTAATATTTGTACAGTGCTTTGAAATGCATAAAATGTTGTACAGTGGTTGACCTTAAACTTGCAAATTTTAGCTCAGTCAGAGATACAATTAATTACATTGAGTACTGCCATTGTGCAATGCATTTTACATACCATGTTTAGTCCATGGTATCTGCTTAAGAATGTTATAATCCCAGTCATACACTTACTACACATAAATACTGGTGTGACATTATACTTAAAGGCAACGTGTATTATTCTATAATCTTGAAGAAAGTTGCAAAATAAATGAAGCACGGTACAATGAGAGCATATTAAAAACTTCACACATCTAAAGAAACACATTATGTAATACTCTTTTGACATTGGAGATGCTTAGAGCTAGACTCCAGCAGTGCCACAGAAGCAAGAGTTGAAAGATGGACACACAAATTCCAAGAGCAAGATTGGTCTGATGAGCTCATCAGTGACCTCAGTTTCACTGGATAGCTACAGTACAAGACAGATATGAGACCAAACATGGAGACCAATCTATTTGTGCTCCTTGTACATTACTACCAGTGACAACTACACATTTATCACATGGTTCATTAGACTAACAAAAAGATGTAAGCACCAATAAAATACAGGCTGATAATACCACAATCATCATCATTAGGCAAAGTGAGTCACAACAGTTTGGCCATGTAACAAAGGCTAAGAGAAGCTGTATCATTGTGAACATATGAAATTATAGTATAAAATCTAACTAGTTAATTCCTGTAATGCTAGATTTCTGAGAAAATACTAAGGGACTGCTACCCCCTAATCCTTCTGTTTTCATCTGTAGCAAGCTCGCTTTGGAAATGTTGAAGAATTTGCATCTATCAGAAAATTGCTCACTTACTGCAACCAGCTATTTTTAAAGTTTTATTTAAAGGAGATAATGAATAAGACTAAATTGATGTCAGGCATGAAGTAATTTTAACCAATACATTCAAAAGTCTATAATACAAAATATTGGAAAATTATATGTAGGGTAATCTAAAGTAATGAGATGTTAAAATTCCTTGGAACCTAGAAACTCTCCTATTCATTCTGTTCTTTTTTTTCTTTCAACCTCACTGTGGGAGGCTCCATCTCTGACATCTTTATATATGATGTTCTCATTTCAAAATGCCACTGAACCTTCAAATGAACACTTGCCTATGATCTTTGAATACAAAAATACTTAAATCAAGATTTTTATATTTTAGTGCACTCAGCCATATTATGCAGACAGAGAATTCTGGTATTTAGTCTAGGCCTTATTTCAAAAGAAAGGAAAAGAAGATTCATAATGAAAACAGTAGTTTGGTGGAGTGAAATACTAGCAGTACTGGGTGGTTTCTAAGTGGCATATGTTAAAACACTTTTATTGAGACATTTTTGAATAATGAGGAAGTGAAAAACACTGAGAAAATAAAATTAAGGGGAAAAAATTCAAATTGTTATAGCAAACTGGGCAGCAGCATTCCCCTTCAGAGGGAAATGTTGTCTTCCCTTGGAATTGCTCATGAGTTGCACTCAGAAAGAAAAATCAAATGAAACAAAGAAAAGAGTGTTTGTATTCTGCATGCAGTGCTTGAAAGCTGGCACCCAATCCCAAAGTTCGTATGGCTATGATATGAATTAAAGGCTTTGACGAAAGTGCATTATTGGTGGGCATTACTCATAAAACAGCCAAGAACAGCCATTGGCAGACACTGCAGAGTTCTGAGGACTAATTAGCTAGAGTACCTTACTCTAATACCTAAGAGAGAACTTTTTAAAATTTTTTTTATGAGGGAGTTAGTGATTTCCTAACTGCTAATGGGATCCTAGTCCATTTACTACATGTACTTCCTATACTGTCCAGTATTTAGCAGCTATATAAATACAATTAAAAATGGCAAAATGGCTACATGGATAACATCCAACTAAACTACATGTTTGATTGAGCAATGCATACCTGCCGTTGAGGAGCAAGTTTCAAGACAAAATTCTGTTTCATTTTGTTGAGAAATACATTTAACAATTGTTGATTTTTCATATACACCTCCTTACTGCAGTTTATGGCTATGCAAGTCTGCATGGTTACTGAAACTTTTGCTGTGTTGCTTACTATGTAATACTACAACAGCTTTCTTTTTCAGGGGGAAGGAGTTTCTTATTCCTACATGTGATTACCTAGAATCATAGGAGTCCCAGGTCTCTGATTCACTTTACTGTGTTCTGGGATGTATAATCAAGTTGTAAAGTTGCTGAAATGTTTATTTTATTTTTAGTCACAATTTTTCACAGGCAACTTCTTTGCTATATTTCCACTTCCCTTCCAAACAACCTCTCTCATTGGTGATGGATACTTTAGATGTGGAAGTGTGGGTCTACGGTTTTTGTAGGTATACACGAGGCTTCAGGGTAAAAGCAGGGAGCTTTAGTGTACTTCACAGGTGGGGGGGTGGGTTTGTGCTTGGGATAGACTTCCACTGTGCATGTCTTCTTGAACCTTTTCCTGGCTTCTGAATGTCATCCCAGTATAGTAAAATGCTGACTATATCCCTGCTTAAAAGGTATCATGATTCAATTTCCCTCTGCCTTTCATCTTTTCTGCCTGAGCGATAGCAGCTCCAGTCCAAGCACACTACAATAAATTGACTTCAAACAAACACACACACACAAACTTAACTTCAAACACACACACACAAGTTGATGCAAAAGCAATGTGTAGCCTCCTTTTGAAGGAAGGTCTTAGCTCACTTTCCTAGCATTACTGTTGACTTATATGAACAGGAAAATTAAGACTTCTATGTCATAGGAAGATAATAGTAAATGACTTGTGGATCCTGGAGTATAAGCCAAAATGTTGTACCTGGATGCATGATCCTTGTAGATATTGGAGCCATCAGAGTTGCTAGAGAAAGAAAATTACCAGTGACTATTACTGCGTATGTTCCTCCCAATACAACTGCTTGCCAATACATAGTAGGAAGTGTTAGACGATTGCCATGCTCCTAGCACACCTACACAGACCTCTTCTAGGCCATGGGCCAGTTCTGGCAATGCCAGCAGATTTCCCTTCCCATCTATAAATTGCCTGCACTGGCAGTTTGTGTGAAAGAATTTGAGATGAAGGGCTTTATGCATACCAACAAGGAAGGAGCTGACCAGGAACATTTTCCTAGTCTTCTGCTAGTTATATGATTTACTCCTAGTAAGTGTAAATCACATAAAAACACATGAGCATATAGCATACTTTTCTTGTTGCAAAACTTACCTCATTTCCAGGTTTTGGGTTCTTGGTAACTCTATAACAATATAACACAACAGCAAGATGGCAAAAGTTATTTTGTGATTTTGTGTTGAATTAACACTAGTGTATAATTTTTCCAATTTGCCACAGAATTAAGTATAGCTCTGTAACCAACACTGGGGCTGTTTTCCTGGGTTTAATTCCCTATCTTGGCACAACTCCATCAAAGTCAGTGGAAATCCGTTTTTTGTCATCAGTGGTCTTTGGATGAGCTGCTCTGTTATGGTGAATTATAGATAACAACAAAGCTTAGATGGACAAAATCTAATGAGGAGAATGGAACATTTTAGAAAACAGTTTGTTATTTCCTAATTCTCCATCAGTAACAAGAATCAAAAGTAATATAAGAGATTGTTCCCTAAGAGATGGTTTTATAATACAAGATCGATAATATAAGAGATCATTTTTAATACAAGCCAATGAAACATCATCCAACATCAGTTTGAAGACCACTTACATAAAGGTACAGGAGATCTTGTTATCCCTAATTTTGAACCTATTCATATGTTGTAGCCTCAGAACTTTTAACTTGAACTTCATAAGCACTCTGCTGTGCACCATTGGACATTGTGGAATACAAAAGGAAAGGGAACGCAGAGAAAGCGATATTGTAGAAAAATGAAATGAAATTGGAAAAGATAGAAAACAGTGAAAGAAAAATAGAAATATTTAGGAAAGAAGTAAAAGGGAAAGAAAATGTAAAGAAAAATGTACACACACCTCCAGAAAACAACTATCTAGCTGAAATAAATAGTTCTGAAACCTAGGCCCTCTCTGATACTTGAGCAACTCAACTAAATGTAATTTTAAAAATAAATTCTCTGAAAGAAACAATGAGGTTAACATTACAGGAATAAAAAATTCATGAAGTATAACTAGTTTTTTACTCCAAAAAAAGTTTCCAACCTCAAATTCCATGAGGTTTACCTATTGCTCCTAGCAAGTGTAATAATTCCAGCTATCACATACATAAAAGCAGCTGCAGCAAAACATACTGTGCTTATGCATTGGGAATCTACAATATTCACTTCTTCTCACATTGTCTCAATTTTAAGAGTACTTGGGGGGTGGGGGGGGAAGTTAAGTGGTTGCAGGTTATTTTACAATGTAGTGTGTACGACTATAACACTAGTTAAATACTCCCTTTCGATGACTTTCCTTTTGCATAATCTCCTCAGTAATGTTTTTTCAGTCTCCAGTTCCTTGGCCCTGAAATTGTATTTATCACATTGAAGGGGTTAAGTGCAAAGGGTGCACTGACAATTCTTGATTCATTGAAGCAATAAAGATATTTTTTTCCTTTTGAACTGCAACATCTAAATGGCACCTAACTAATCTGAAGCACACATAACTCCCCAGTTTAGATATATACATACAGTTGTCTGTGAGCTGTCTTTTTTGTCTGGAAATCAGGCCTTGTGTATTGATTCTATCCTTGGGCTCTCTGCCAAAGCTGTCCATCAGTTTGAGTAGTGCTGTGGACAGCTGTCCACTTGAAACTGACCTAAAACTACTAACTCATTTCACACAGGTCACCAAAGAGCATTCAGATGGTAATCACTTTTTGTCATTTCTAACCTAGACTGGATTTGAAGGGGTGATCTAAAGGTAAGAGTTCCCAATTCCTAGAGTTATCCATTTCCACTGGACTTGGATGTCAAGAATATTGCTGTCTCTCAATAAGCAAATATATGACCATAAGCAAATGTCCTTACGGTCTGATATATCAACATTTGTTATGGAACATCAATATGTTAAAAAAGGGCATGATTTGTTAGAGGAAATAAACATACCTTCTATAGTCACAATGCAACACATGCAAAATGACAACCTCATTTTTTCAATTTAGAACAGCAAATTTTAGTTATTACAAAACCCCCCCTTAAAATTGTCAGAGGTGTGCTTAAATATTTAGACATTTAGGGTATTTATACATATGCTCCAGGAGTGTGTGTGTGTGTGGGGGGGGGGGGGGGGGGCTTTTAATAA
>NW_005841863.1:2666026-2668012 GCF_000455745.1 Alligator sinensis
AGTGGTTCTGAGAGATGCGCTAATTGAAGCGCCCGGACTGTCTCATGTATCAGCACCCCAGCACTTAAAAATGGCAGCGGGGGCACTTTAACTAAAGCTCATTGAATGAACTTTATTTAAAGTGACCCTGCCACCATTTCTAAGCACAGGGATGCTGATACACAAGATGCTGGAGTCTGCTGGAGCATGGTAATTAACTGAGTCTGCTCCAACGTGCTGTAATTACAGTGCATCAGACCAGCTTTGCTGCTCATGTATAGGTGCCCTTAGATGCAGGTAATCTAAAGCTTATCTGAGTGTATCCAAACCTGAGAATGGAAATTTCATGAGCTCAGGCTCTCTAAGAAGATTTCAGTATTTGTGACTTTTAATTGTTGGTTTAACAATGCTGCAAGGATAGGTTTTTATGACAGGATTTGGATGATTTTTTTGGTGTACTTTAGCCTCTTTGTAAGATTATCTAGTATAGAGCACCAACAGGATTAACAGAAATGCTAGCCAACCAACATTTTTCTAACCTCAAAAAATATTTAGCAAAGGTGATCAAATCAGGTGATCCATACTTAAAAATGACACATACTTTACAGCTATACTAGATAGGACTCTTGATAGCCATACCTGTTAGACATTGAAGGGTCAGGGAAGTAATGAGTTACTATACATGAAACAGTAAAAAAAATGTTCATTCTTAGATATTAAAATATCCATCTTTGGGCCACAATAGGAATAGAAAACAGCACTAGATCAGGAGATAAAATACTATGAATATCCCCTCTTTATTTAAAATGGTGCTTTCAAATCCAGCAATGTGCTAGGCAATGATGAGGTTAACAATCTTCCCTGGAGTAATAAAGGGAACCTTTTCCTCCCCCAAGGTATTGCCTCAGCTGCTAGGAATGGAGACAAGTTCCTTTATGTGAGGATTTAGGTAGCCCAGCAATGAGGGAGTCTGCTGGGATCAATTAAGATGACCCAGATATAAAGGAAGGGAGGAGAGTGCTTCAGCTTGTTCTTTGGCAGTGGTTCCCATTTCCAACTCTAAACTCTATGATGCAGAGCTGTCCTGATGAGCATTGTAAGGTGGGTCCTTTTGTTACCAATCTGAGAGTTGGGTAACTTGAGAAATGTATTTTTTTCCCTTTAATCAATAAAGAAACTTAGTTTTACAGTCTGGCAATAAATGATAAACCCCAACATCTTCATCCAGTCCTTTCCACCCCCATCTTTTTTTAACATATTTTTGTAACAACTACATTTGATGATGAACTAGCCAGCCACTCACCAGAGGATGCAGAAATAATTTTTTTTTTTTTACCTTCTACTTCTAAAACTGTTTTACCAGGAAACAATACTTACACATTTCCTAAGTTACAAAATCATCTGCATAATTTTTAGAAGCAGCATCAAGAAATTAAAAGATATGCTCTGTATGAATGATTAATGTGCAATTACTATGCTGCATTTAAAGATTTACGTACAAGAGTTTGCTTTTCAACTCCACGTTGATGGTAGGGAGCCTCAAGCTTCCCAGCATAGAATTAACATCTCAAAGAAACTGTAACCTGAAAAGAGGTCATGGAAATCAGGCTTGGTTCTAGCAAGTATCAATAGGTTTTGTGTTTTTGTGCTTATTTTAGGGCATCTCCTCTCATAAGCTTCCCAGTTCAGGTCATTCATTACATCATTACTTCATTTGCAAAACAAGTGACTCTTCTGCTCTATTCAGCACAGGTGAGGCCTCCCCTGGAGCCCTGTGTCCAGTTTTGGGCCCCACAGTCCAAGAACAATGTGGACAGTTTGGAAAGAGTCTAGCACAGAGCAACAAAAATGATGAGGGGACTGGGAGGAAAAACTTATGAGGAAAGGCTGAAAGAACTAGGGTTATTTAGTCTGTAGAGGAAAAGACTAAGAGGTGATTTGATAACAGTCTTCAGGTACCTGAAGGGGATGGTGGATGGAGGTGGGCTTTTTTCTGTGGCCATAGGG
>NW_005841863.1:2668032-2673032 GCF_000455745.1 Alligator sinensis
GTTATGGGGGGACATGTGCCCCCCCCGAGATTGGCCACCACCAGCTTCTGTGGGGAGTTGCTGTCTGCACCTCCCTCCTGCCCCTTGCCACCAATGTGGCCACTGGCATCTGCAGGCGGGCCCCCCCCCCCCCCCCCCCCACCCCCCCCTCTCTGGCCAGAGGGAACAGGACTAGGAACACTGGCTTTGAGCTTCAGTAGGGGAAATTTAGATTTGGAGATTAGGGAGAACTTTGTAACTATGAGGGTTGTCAAGCATTGGAACAGGCTTCCTAGAGAAACTGTGAAAAACTCATCCTTAGAAGTTTTCAAGAGCAGGTTAGACAGACATTTGGCTGTGATGGTTTAATCAGAGATGAACCTGCCTTGAGGTGGGGGCATGGACGAGGGAGGACAAGATGACCTTGTGAGGTCCTTTCTGGACTTACTTTCTTAGGTTTCTAGGTTCCTGCCATTTCTAGTCCATGGAGAAAGGTATGCATTAAAGAGCAAACCAGTACTGTAATACTAGAAGCTAGAAGACTGAATAGTAGGGGCTAGATCCAATAAAGAACTACACCAAAAGTAGAATTTAGACAGAAATGAGGCACCTAACCCAACAAGTGTAATGCTACAAGCCTAACCCACTGAAGCACCTAAAATCACTCTGGGCAACCTGAACTTTTATAGAGTTCTGCTTCTGTGCATCCCCAGACTGTCCAACCTGGAGCAGTGCTTGCCTCTGGCCTAGTTTACTGCACACCAAGAACTGATTTAACCTTATAGTATATCGTAGTTGTATGGATGGACTGGGGGGACAACCTGGAGAAAAATGCAGTCCTTTACATCCAGCATTAAACTAGGTGTTTAAAAAAAAAAATCACATGATACAAAGGAAAGTAGAGGACACGCCCAGCATCCTAACCAATAAAACCTGTCAGTGAAGGAAGTTTTATTTAATAACACCATGCTCGCTTTTCCACTTGATCCATATCTCTCTGTAACTTTTATCTGAATGAAAGGAACTCAGTGATTAAAATGACCTGTCCCTATACCCTTATTACAGAACCAGCGATAGAGAAAATTGTTTAGGTAGGACAAAATGTTCATACTTTATAGACTCCAAAGTACACAAACCTCCTCCACTGTAGCTGGTGGGAATGTTGCATTAGTATCACGCAGATGTTAGAAGCATCTCAAAAGGACCACATTAAACATCTTGTCTTTTATACGTCCTCCAAAACAGTCGGGCCCTTTGCAGCAGATGACAATGTGTTCATGACAATTGGAAGAACTGAAAATCATGAAGCTGTTCCGCCAGCCTATGTGGAAGCCCACTGGACATGAGAAGATACAAACATGTAAGATGAGGGAAAACATCAGGAAAAGGTCGTTTAGGTATAATGCATGTTCATGTCCTAACAACAGTCTTACCTCTCAGTTTATGATCTCCTGAGTGCCAGTAGGTAAAACAAGTTCTAAAAAGTGAATACATGAATAGGATCCGTTAAACAAACAAACACACAGAAAAAGGCAAGACATTGAAGTTGATTTAGTAGATAGCACAAAGCCAGATTCAAGAAGGTATTTGAATGCCAAAACTTCCATTAAAATGTATGTGATAGGCACCTAAATACTTTTTTAGATCTGGTCCTCGGTCTATATTTAACCAACAATCCAATCAGTTGTTATCTGAAGTAGAGTTGAAACAGAGGCCCTTACCATTTATGATCATTAAAGATCTTATGGCAGTGTTTCCAACAGCAGTACTGTTAACACTGTTGCTCTAGCCAAATTTTCATCTCAGTTATAAGGTTCTGCATTCCACTATCAATTAGAAAAATTACTGTTTACATTGCTTTTAAAAAATTGTTACCTCTTGTTGGTGGCACTAAGTGGCTGTTGCCTGGGGGGCAAGGGGGGGCATTTAGTGATGCCTGAGTTACCTCTATATAGGTAGCTGGTAATGCTACACAGCATCGTTTTCCATAAAAAGTGCTGTACACATGCATGGCACCTTTAATTTTTATTAGTATATTTACACTGTAAGTGCCTTAATAAGAAACATTTACCAGAAAATATTTTTGTGCCACATTTTAAGGGATGTGTGCTATATTTTATCATACCATGGCCTCTTTAGTAGCTGCTAGAATCTTTTTTTTCAAGATTTTTATACCACAAGGACTGAAATTCCTCCATAGACAAAGGGTGCTTATTAATTCCTTGAATAAAAAAGGTAGATGACAAACCAGACCTATTCTCTGAACCCCTTCCACAGTAGCCATTATAATTTCATTTTTATGTTGTAACACAGGTCTGTATATGGATTCCTGTATTTTCATTTTAACACAGTAAGAGGAAAAGTTGGCCTGAAAAATGGCAACACTGAATATCTGAAATGTCTCTTCATCCAATCTGTGTTGCTAAAGTGCCAGTTTGAAACAACAGTGCTGCCTTTGTGCTGCATCAAAAAAATCATATGATAATTATCAATTTCCATCAAAGAACAGTAAAAACTGGCAGGTTTTTATTGTAGTTTGCCTTAGTTTGAAGCTTGTAGTCGAACTCTTATGGATGAACAGAATAAACAGTTACACTTTGGCTTACTGTATATAGCTTAATGAACACATATGAAGATCATATAAATAATTCACATTACTCAAGAGGTGGTGAGTTGAACAAGTCCCTTCTGGTTAAACTTATTTAAAGATAAGGTGAAGTTAAGTGAGTGATGGCACAGTTACAGAGGCCATGGTCCAAAGGGAATTTGGACAGTCTAAGTTACACTACCAGAGTGATTTGTGCAGAATTATGTCAACTTACAGATCTTTAGACCTTTGGGGAAACGAAAATGTCTGATCTCTAAAAGAAGTGATACAAGATGAGTATTTTGCAAAGTACAGTAATGCTTTCCCAATAAGCTATTTCTATTAAACCTGGGCATTAACAAAGTAGAAAAAAGAAAGCATTAATGAATAAATACTTAAAGAACCATTGCAATGACAACATGAAAAACTCTGAAATACTGCATATCTGAAATAGGCCAGTTCGATGATTATTATTATTATTATTATTATTATTATTATTATTATAGTCTGTTTCAACCCGATGCAATCAGGAATTTCTTCTGCAGTAGCTCAGAAAAATGTAATGGATCTGTACCTGTCCTGTGGTATATTTTAAACAGTTGTTGAAATTCTACACGCAGAAGGCACTGTTATTATGACTTTGTCTATAATTACTAGGGGAGTGGTCAGTGAGTTTTCTGGCTCACTAGCTAGTATACTTTTCAAATATCTGGAATAAAAAAGAGATTTTTTTTTTAATTAACAAATGATGGCAATATACCAGGTAACATAATTTCATTTCTAAATATGAGCCTGTTGTAAATTTCATGTAGTGGTATCAAATGATAGGCAGAGGCTCCTTTCTCTTCTCTTTCTCATTATACATATATATTATATACCCACTTTTTCTTGATAATTATGTGCATTCTCCTGGACCCAAAAATATGTGGTTGTATTACAGAATGGAAGATTCTTATAATTTTGGAATTAAGAAATTGTATCGCCTTCCTACAATAAAATTTACGAAGCAAAAAATGCCCCTTTTTAGTACTTTCTGAACATCTTTGTTTTTGAATGGTCAAAATGCTGAGAATATTCCAATTCAGTGGCTCTGCTTCAGAAAACAAGTATAGCAGTTAGCAGCAATGACAAATAGGTATAGAAAATAAGCAATAATCCTTGCTGCATTGAACTTTGCAATTTAACACTTATTTTATGTTTAATTAATTCAAAAAAGTGGAGAACTTTAAGTCTAGCTTTGAACAGGCTGTTTGTTTAAAAAAAAATAGAACATTTATGTTTTCACTGTTGTTTTTTCAAATGTGATGTGACAAAGTGAAAAAGCTGCATGAAAGTGCAGTTCTTTGTGTGATGGAAGTGGGATGCACCTACTAGTCTCACATCATCAAAGAAACAGACATATATCTATAATTTATGCTTTGCTTTAAGCTTCCGCTGATCCGATGTGGCTTTTTCAGACAACACAGGCAGCCCTGGCACAGCCTGTCAATCATCTGGGCATGCTCAAATTGTAGACCATTAGTAGGAGAGACAGCAAAGTTTCTTTAATGACGCTTTTATATGTGGTGTGTTGGCAGTGAAACAGAGAAGAATTGACTTGATCAATGCATTAGTCTAATCATGGGGTTCCTGCTCTTAATTTCTTTTGTCGGTAATTTCCATACTCAAGCAGCATTCAGGATACTTGTAAAGACACACTTAGAGCACTGCATGATGTATGCAGTCACCTATAAAGCATGGCTTGGATACAGCACTGTAGGAAACAAGGAATAAGGATAGGGGGCCAGTCAGATTTTTCTTTGAGCTACTTTTCATGTTGTGAGAATTATAGTACCTTAGTCAAAAAGAGGGCATTTCCATCTTTTATATATTATATCCTTCCAAAACAACCGAGTATCTTCCAAAACCAGAGAAAAAACAGACTAGACAACAAGATGTTCAGTTCCTGCACACAGTGAAATATTATTTGTTTCTGCAAATTTAAGCACAAAAAGTATTCCTGTTACTCTGTTCCCAAAACACAGAATCAGTGTATAATGAACAAGTTACACATTCAACATTTTAAAGTGTCTATTTATGAGGCCCTATAATTAGCCCTTTGTCTGCAATCTGCAGGACTATGATTAGGGCTTCATCTGGAATTATTAGTATCTTTCACAAAACTTATCCTTATGGAATTACAGCCAGAAATATATCTTAAAATTCTGGGATTATCTAAACATTTCTTTTAGAGAAATCACATTCAGAGCACATACATAGCAGGTAGTTCTGGTTTCATTAATTTCCAGGGCATACCTGATGAAATGCAGTGAGTTTATTTCAAAACAAATGAGAATTTTTATCATTGTTCTTCGCCAACAGATTTTACTTACTTATTTTGTAAGATGCTGTACAAATTCAATTTTTCTGTATGAGAAACTCTGCAAGATATTGG
>NW_005841863.1:2678032-2702631 GCF_000455745.1 Alligator sinensis
TCTGAGTATATCAAAGGCCAAGAAAATTCTATTATGTAAACACATCATTTATTACTATACACAGCAATGAATATCTGACGTCAAAGCTCATCTAGGAAGAGTGCAGTGTGACTGTAGGTCTTACTGTTGCAGAATCCTATGAACTGACAGGATTGGGAAGAAGAGAAGCAAACTTAAGAAAGCAAGGTCTCTGGGAAGCATCCATTGTAACTCCTAAGGCAAAGGCTTATAGGATTTATGGAAGAAATACAAAAATCTTAGTATATGGTGCTGTTGGGACAGTTGTCCAGAATTAATTTATTAAAATACCAAAGAGGAAAGCACAGTTTCAAAAACACTATTGTGTTGGCACAAGGCCTGCTTTGTGGACACAACCAAACTGTTTACTTTTAACTGATTACATGGCTTCTGCCAACGGTTATAAATTCACAATCACAGTTGTGCACCCAAAGAACTGGGAAGCCTTAGGCCCCTGTGGGCTAAATGACAACCAGGTGTCACCCAAAAGTCACATTCCCGATAAGGTAAAACCAAGTGTTACACAACCAGACACTCAAAGGTGTAAAAGCTTCTCCACTTCATTTAGCTGTCTTCATAACAGCTCTGAGGCTTAAGTCCTAGCATGTATATACAGGGTCTTCATAAAGTCCTTGTGCACTTTTAAACTTTAATAACTTAGGTTGTAGGTATGATAGAAAAAATCTATAAATGGCATTTAAAAGCAAATTTATTAATGTTTTAGGACAACTAGAGTACACAATGCTAGACTTCATAAGTAATAGTGAATTTATTCTTATTTCAGATCCTTTGAGAAATGAAAAATGGCTACTGTAGACGAGAAGGTAAACTGTGTCCTATGGCTAGCAGAATTGAAGTCCATATCAGCTGTGAGAAGAAAATGGTGGTTATGTTGAAGTCTAGCATTATGTACTCTAGTTGTCCTAAAACGTTAATAAATTTGCTTTTAAATACCGTTTACAGATTGTTTCTATCATACCTACAACCTAAGTTATTAAAGTTTAAATGTGCACAAGGACTTTATAATGACCCTGTATTTCCCTTTCCCCTTACTTGGCTATGCAGGTTTCAGTTTTCCTGTAACACTGGATTTCTCTCATAGGTCTGAAAGCTGATGTCACACACATTCAGTTGCCTCTCCCAATGCCTATCCACTCGGAGTCCAACATCTACCACAAAACATTTTTTCTAGTTCAACCAGGTTGGAAATCCCTGGGAAAAGTACAGCCACAGAGCTGTGCCCCATTAAAAGTAAAATATCATTATTTTAAAAAGTTGAGAGACACCACAAGGGAGGAATATGGATTCTTGTCCTTGAAAATTCCCCATCTTCTGCAGGAAAGGACTATCTTATTAAGCAGTACTTAAGACTGCAGAAAAAAATGACCAAGAATAAAATCCCTGAAATGGAAGTATTTTTAACATGCTGAAAAGTCTAAAATAAATTAGGGAACTGCTTGTGTACAATATATATGCAATCACATATCTCACTGTATGCAATTACACTGATCTCACATAAAAACTATCAGGTAGCTGTACACATGTACATAGTATTCATAGTACAGTCAAAAGCAAATTAGATATACAGTGGGCATGTCTACACAAGTTCCTTTACTGCTCAGTAGACTATTGCGTAGTAAAGCATCACCATCTACACATGCACAGCATTTACTGGGTGCATCTACATGAGATGCTTTTCTGTGATGTAGCATAGTTTACTGCATAGCAAGCATACGCATCTATATGTGCACATGCTTACTGTGCAGTAAACCGCTCTAATTGTGAGTAAAATTGCTACCTGCAAATACAAGCTACTGTGATTACTAACAGTGCAGTAGTGCTCATGTAGATGCCTAACTGGGAGCAAATCTGCTCCTGGTCAGCTGGTCACTGGGGGTGGGAGATTGTTCCCTGCCCCCAAGAGTTTCCTGCTCCACCACCAGAGTTTGGGAGGGATTATGTCCCCCTGACTTGGAAGCAGGGAGCTCCAAACCTCCCCCAACCCCACTCTGAGATTGCAATTGGGGAGACAGGGCTGAGAGATCCTTATCTCCCAGCCCCCGCTTTGCTATTGCAATCAGGAAGCAGGGCGTGGGGAGATCCTTATTTCCAGCGCCAGCTCCATGACACTGGGGTCAGTGCTGGGAGATCCTTATCTCCCAATGCCAGCCCAGCAACTGCAGAGCTGGTGCTGGGAGATAAGTATCTCCTAGCACTGGCCCCGCAACCCTGGAGCTGGCACTGGGAGTTCCATGCTGACGGGGCCTGGAAGCTTGTTCCCCACCCAGGTCCACAATCATGGAGCTGAGCAGAGAACAGGCTCTGCAGCCCATATGCAGGGGGAAGCAAAATTATTTGCAGGGGCTGAGCACATGCGCACATGCATGAACATGTGCCCCCACTCCTCTGCCCAGCAGGTAAGTCTGTGGGGAAAGGGACATGAGGAGGGGAAGGGCCATGGGGGGTGCAGATCGAGGCCCCTGCAGTGAGGGAAGGAATGAGGCAAGGGCAGGGGCGAATGGGGGCCCAGCCAGGCCAGATTGTGGGACAATCAGAGCCTGGGTGGCTTATCCAAGGGCATGGAGGGGTTTCCGCCACTGCACGCACCCTGGTGGAGGCCCAGGGGGCATGTGCCCCCATCTATGCATAGGGTAGAGTCAGCTGCCGCTGTGCGCTGGGCTTTGCTCCCTGCTGCAGCTGTCCCGGGAGCCACGTGGCCATGTGTATCCTGCCACTGGGCAGGCAGGAGGCATGGCACAGCCTAACGGCAGCAGGCAGATAGCATTGTGCCGCTTCGGGGGCAGCGGCAGCAGGGAATAAAGGCCAGTGCACAGCCGCAGCCACCTCCGCTCCATGCACAAATTGGGGGACATGTGCCCCATGGGCCTCTGCCAGGGTGTGTGCAGTGGCTCCAGCACTCCCCCTCCCCCCCCCCCCCCCAAAACGCCCCTGAATAAGCCACCTGGGCTCCGATTGTCTCACAATCCAGCCTGGCTGGAGCCGCATTCACCCCAGCCCCTGCCCCTGCCTGTGCCCCACTCCCTCCATCAATGTGGGGGCCTCGATCTGCCCCCCCAAGGAGTTCCCCTTCAGAGTATGGTGGTACTTGCCTGCCATGCTTCTAGCGATCCACACATCGGGCTGTGATCCTGACTGTGCGCATGCCCCTCCCCATCCCTGTTGTAGCCTCCCAGATATTGGTAACATGTAGGGGGTGCACACAGGTGCACATGCACCCCCTGAGATTGGCCTCTGTCAATGCTGCTGGCAGCATCATTAATAGCATGTGTAGATATGCCCAGTTGCCAACATTTTATATTGCTTATTTTCCCTTACTGGTTTAAAACCTAGCCCATCAGACATGTTTTTCAAAGCAGAAAGAATAATAGAGATCCCTGGCATCAAGTCTGAAAAAGTAGTCTGGTAAAATGGCTTCTCCAAAGGATCTCATTCCACAGATTTTTCCTATTAAAAATAAACATTTTTAAAAATCCATTTGAGCCTTTTTTTTTTTTTTATAAATGGACTTTAAGAAGGTCTCTATGGTATTTAGAGGCTGCAGTTACTACTGAAACAATTGACATCTAACTCAATGTTTCTTTGTCATTAAGCAATAACTTAGCCTAAATGTATACTGTATACTTTATACTTTTCACTAAGGCATCTTTAAAAGAAGAATTTGCTCCATTTTGACTCATTGCAAATTCCCAGGTTGCTCAGGGGTCCAAGTTTGCTGGATCTAGTCCAACAGGTGAACAAGATCACCCACACGTAAGGACCCATAAGCAAGATGGGAACATTTTCCTTCAACATTTGGCAACAACCAGTGTAGGTAGAAAGAGGCTAAGCTAGAGGGGTCATGGCCAGTCCACTTATCTCCTTCTTGGCAAAAAGCCTCCCAAAACTTAGCTAGTTGCTATTCCTTGAAGATCTATAGTTAGGGGGAGCTGTAGTCGATGCAGGGCTAGAGAAAGGAATAAAAGGGATTTTACAGCATCTCTGTGGCTTTCTGGTCTTGGTACTGTTTGGGAGCCTCTTCTGCTCCTGACAGTATTTACAGCAATCTCAGTGCAGCACAAATTTATGCCTATTTATTGTTTCAGAAGACCATTCAAGCAGCCTGCGGTCCAACAGTGTTCCAGTCTTTCCAGGATAATATTGATGAAGAGCTATTATGTTGGCTCCATGCCATCATGAAATTTGTCCTTATATAAAAAAGACCCCCAAGAAAGCTATTTAATCCAAATAATTCCCAGGGTAGTTACAGGATCATAATCTAAAGGAGTACATGGCTCCTTATGGACATACCAGAGATATCATCATCATCATTCTCTTTATTCACCAGATATTTACTAAATTAGACAATCCTTTAGAAAAGAATTAAGCAAAACAGGTTGAAAGGAGTAACAAGAGGTTGCATGTAAAGAATCTGGAATGCTGGTTTAGAATGAGCCTATATGCTTCAAAAATAAATTTCATAGTGAAAGAAACTAAAGGGTTATGTGAGGTGAACAACATTGAAGGAACAAAGTTTATGAGCAATGGTGCAGTAGAAGATGAATAGGAGTTGGGATATTGGGTGGGGCAATATTGTGCAGTCTTGAAGGTTAAGGCATGGAGTTTGATGAGAAATAAAACTAATAGCCAGTGGAAGAATGGCAAAGGATGGAATAATGTGCTCAGACTGTAGGCAAGGAAAGTTTTGGCAACAGTATGGTGAATGGAGTTGAAGGGGGAGTGACAGAGAAGGGATCTGAGGTGTGAGACAATAAACATAGTCTAGCCAGGAGATAAGAAGGAAACGGATGAGAACTTGGCCAGGGAGGATAGAAACAATGGGTCAATTCTTGTACAATTGAAGAACAGCAACAGGACTTGATGAACAAAGGAAGATGATCCCAAGTTTACAAAGCTTAGATGACAGGGGAAATGATAAATATCAGCTGATACAAAGAAATGAAGGAGGGAAAAGGATTAGGGAGAAAAGATGAGATGTTCAAGGGTTGTTTGAAAGCAGGTTAGGGTGTGTTCATGGAAGGTGGTCAAGGAAATGGAGGAGGAAGGCATGGAGTTGAGAAACAGTATTCAAAACAAGGAAAACAAATAGGATAAAGCCTGGGGTGTGGGGTGGGAGGAGTAAATGCAGTTTTACAGCTCCTGCTAATTCACGAGACCCAGAGCAAAGGAAGAATGGAGGGAAGGAATAATGCATGGGAAGAAGTAAACAGGGAAGTGTTGGATTAGGGAGAAACTATAAGATTATGTGGGCAGGAGTAGAATTGACTTTAAGGAACTGTAAAGTGGGCCTTGAATGGCCATAAAAAGTGACCTAGGAGAAATGTTCATGTCCCTTTGCTTTCTTCCTTCTTTTTTATTCTTTACTATTGGTTTTATGTTTCTATTGTACGACTCTCTACTCTTTTTGGATACTATGCTAGTCTATGCTACTTCTAACTTTTGAAACAAAGTAGTAGAAACTTTCATCTGTAAATGGAAAAGCACATAAAAGTAACAAAGATCAGGAGAAAATGTCCAGAAACTCACCATTTTGTTGCTACAATAAAAGCTAAGTCTGAACCTAGCAGCCTGTCAGGTGCTTTAGTCTGAAATCACATTGAACTTGTGACATTATTAATATTGGGCATGTAGCGATGTTTTAGAATCGACAAAACTGCTTGGGCAACTTTTATAGCTATATCTATTGGTTTGCAACTCTATTCATTTTAAAGCCTCTGTTATTCCTCCTTATATTGGGAGCTGTGTGGAGTTGCCTGGGTCCCCGGTACATTGCTCAGGGACTGTGGGAATACTGCTGTACCTCAGACAGGGCCACTACCCCAGAGCCCTTGGGTATTACAGCTACTGTGACATCCTTATATAGAATTTGGTTTGCAGTCAGGCTGCTGATTTGCCCAATGATAGACCCAGTTTCTTCCCTTTTCCCTTGATCCAGACCTATCTTAACAGAGGTGCCATAAAGCATCCCTGTGTTCTGCTGATCTGTCAGCACAAGGACTCCCCCAGTGTGCCTGAGAACTCTGTACTGAGGAGAGGTCCACCCTTTGCAATGCCTCAGCTAAGGTTAAGGATGTACAAGGCAATTCAACAATATTTTAATGTTGGCATTTAAGAATATAATGAGGAAATAGTTTTCCCAGAACAAGAGATCAGAAGTTTAGAGTGATATGCAAGGAGAGCTCTAATGAGGGAGAAGAACTGTAGACTTGGATTTTGTTTCTCTCTTGGCCTTTTGTAGACTGAGTGCTGGGGTGTGGACATTTTCATCAAATACCCAGATATTGGCTTGCATTAATCATTATGCACACTGAGAATAAGAAACTAGCAGAAGAGTGAGCTTGACAATCTGAAATCTATCCAACTGTCTGCCACTTTAAACTCATTTCCTTCCAGGAAATACAGAAACCACAATGGCATTTGAAACAATGTCTTTAAATTGTTAGCACTGTGCTGTAAAATGGGCTAAGTGTTCTCTGAGAACAAAAAAAATGTAAGAAGACTGTAAACAAGGCTGAAGCAACTTAAATTAATGAGACATAGGGTAGACAATATTTTGTATGCTTCAGCAGTGTAGCAAAGTGTCTGTGGACTGAGCAATGTTTTAGTGACCTGATCATGCAGATGGATAACAAGAATTCAGCTGTGTCCAGCCCAAATTATAACTCAGGCCCAAATTATTACTACTCAGCAAGAATAACCATACACAAAAATAACTTGGGTCATAAGCAATAACGCTCAGTTAACAGGTGCATGGAAGCTGATACTGTTATCCACCATCAAGTAAAGAGGAGGAAGGAACACTCACAAGGCCCTACATCATTATAAATACAAAAGGGTTATCATTTAACCACAATGAACTTCTGGAATTCATTATTGTTAAAGGTTCTTGTGGCTACCATTTACTTGGGCATAATGCTGGTGTATAAATTCAACTGTTTCCTTTCCCAAAGAACTCTACAGTTTTTTAAGTCTCTTCACATTTTGTGTCACTTGTAATGATATGGTATAATGTAACAGTCAGGTGTACAATATATAATTAAAGAATAGGTTTCAGGGTGTTCAAATTGTTCCTTTGGAGGAGGAAGAAGAAAAGGAAATAAAGCTGCTTAGTTCTTTGAGTAGACTTGAGAAAAATAAAGAAATTATTTAGACTTCTGTTCAAGTGTTGTGAAGTATTTTCTTCCCTAGGTACTGTAGGTAAATGTGCAACATGATATAATTTTAGAGAGCAGTAAGAAAGATACATATTACATTGAAAGAAATGTGTGTAGCTTAAAAATATGAGACTGGACATTGCCTTGGAATTAAATGCTTGAAGAGACATATCCTGGTACAGGATTAGAATGATGTGGGAACTGAAGCAGCATACCCATCTGTTATCCATGGGTGACTTAAATTAGCAGTAAGCGGGCGCATCTACACATTCAATTAATGTGAAGCAATAAATTCTGGCACTTATTGCTCCAGCGTTTATTGCTTCTGGGCACCACATGTACACACGAGCCAATGACTGCAGCATGTTGAACCAGGACGCAGCAGGTCCAACTGGCAGGGAACTCCAGGCGGGGGGTCAGTCTGCCAGCCAGGGGCTGCTCTGCCCAGTTCAATGTGCTTCAGAGGGGCTGCCTGGGGCATAAGGGTTCTCCAATGTGGGGCTAGCCAGCAGGCAGCCCCTGCATTGAAGCACCCTCATGCTCCAGCTAGCAAGGGCAACATCTACACATGCACTGCTACAGAGTAAAAAACTCTGCTTAGTAGGATAGTACTTACATGTACAAGTACTTAAGTATAGTACTTATATTTACAAGTACTACCCTGGTGCAGAGTTACCTGGTTTCCTGTGACTTAATAGGGCCGCACATGTAGATGCAAGACGTTTACTGCAGAACTAATTAGTTTGCTCTGCAGTAAATGTCTCATGTAGATGCACCCAGAGAAATATGAATCTTACATATAACTAAGGATGAGGAACATTGTCATTGTGCAGAACATCTAGAGACTCAGGTTGAGCTCAGGAAGGACCAAGAAGCTTGAAGTGGAATGGGCAGGAAAGAGATGCAATATAAGTGAATGTATTTTCCTAGGGTAAGTGACTGTAGTTGGAAGAAATATGTTTTCTTCAGCTGCTTTGGGTTAATTGCTGAGGAAGAATCTATCTCCTTATGGATAGAGAGACATGAAAGTAGAAAGTTAATCTCATTTTTGGAGGAATATATGGTTAACTTGTTGTTAGTATCATAACTAACATATGTAGTATATTATTAAGAACCAGCTCCCATACATCCTGTTTTCCTGTCTGTCAACTCCCACTGAAGTCAAAGGGAGGACAACTCCTCAACTTGCAAGCAGAGGCCCTATCCCCTCATTTATCAAGAATAATAAATAACAACTAATTTTATTTATATATCCTCTTCCCTCACCATTCCATCTTGCTGAGACATTAGGGAAGCTTCTCAGCTAAAATATAATAACAACAGGAGCAACAACATAAAATAGATAGTAGGAAAACAAACAAAAAACTAATTTTTTATTAAAACACGTGTAGTACAAAAGTGTGAGGACAGCGCCAGCACAGGAAACATTCCCAATGAAGGGGATAAAGCTGAATTTAATATCTACGGGGAACATGTTCCCCAGGCTATGGACCATGACACAAAGGGTTTATCACCCTATGTGAAACGAGAAAAGTTCTAAAAGTTAGGTGGCATCAAAGTATATATATCTATCAGGTTGAAAGAGGTGATCATGGGATAATCTCAATCTAACCACTTAAGATGTTTAAAGAATGCAATGAGGTATGTTGTTTTCCCCTTAAAGATATGGTTCCAAATTTTGTAAATACCTGCTAATCTTAAAAACGGGCAAATGAAAGAAAGAACAATCTGTTTCACAGTGGGTTCTCCAACAGCTTCCTAACCATCAAAATAAAGAGCATCCTGTATACTTCATATCTAAACAAATTACACTAATAAATTGTTCTTTTTAGTACATGCCTCACTCATGCGGTCATTTGCAGAGAACATTTCTTACCGGACATGATTCCTACTGAAGTCAATGGGAGTCTTTTTGCTGACTTCAACAGTCTTTGGACAGGCCTATTGTAAGCATAATGCATGCAGATGCAATACCCAGAACGGATTGGAAACGTTAATTTTCATTAAATGAATCATTTCAGGAAACTATGCACTTTTGGTCATTTGTTTTTCCTTTACTGGAAACAGTAAATGCGATGCGAAACATTTCCTGTACACATCTGTTTGTGTGTGTGTGTGTGTGTGTGTGTGTGTGTGGTACACTTGGTACTTGGAAAGGATATACAGCAAAACAACTGGTACCTTTTATAAAATATTATGTACCTTTTGGGAACAAATGTTTAAAAAAATCACCAATCAATACACTCCTTTCTTTTATTCTATTAGCATATTGGGTGGCCAATGAAAGCATCATATGTAATTAACTATATACAGCTGTATTCACACACACTGTATCTCTTCTGCCTAAGAGTAAAAGTTTATACAGCTGCTGCTAGCTACTCAGGAGTCACAAATGCAAACACATGATTGCATTATGTTTACAAATTTCCTGCAGAACATTTTGCATTTGTATAGATTATATTACATTCATTCTAAGGGTTTGATGACAAATTACTGTAGATTAATCCCTTCTCAAAAATATGTGGAGCCTTTTAACGAAGTGTACATAAAACACGCTGCTGGTTATTTTTCATTGTTAATAATGATAGCTTTTAAAATCCAAAGTTTAGAAGCGTTAGAGGGCGTGCTACCGGGCTTTCATTCATTATACTAATAAAACTCCATAAAGTGGAGTATTGCAGCTAGAGGGTATGCTCCTCTCAGACAGGTACAGTGACAGACACACATTTTCTATCTCTGAATAGTACTATAGATACTATCAACTGAGACAAAGAGAACAAAATGTATGACAATCGTTCAGTCTCACAGCAAAAAGATTTGTAGCTGGCTGCTAAGTATGCTTCCCAACAAACAGACTATGTTGTCCTAGGGCTACACAGAGGAGTTATATTTTCTTTGAAAATTCAAGGGCATTTGGTTTGTTTTTCCTCTAGTTGAAAGATTGTTTTATTTTTCAGTCATGGCTAAACAGGTGTGGTGTGATCATCATTTCGAATTTTATAGGCTTTTTCCTTCTGCCAGAAAGCTGGGATGTTAGCTGACCATTCCTTCCAGAATAATAAGACCACGAGCTCCTATAAATATTTAAAGTTAACAAGTTTCTCCATTTTCTTTTTGATCAAGTAAATAATTTCCAGAAGGAAATTCTGCTCTCTCCCTCATTCTTAGTTAGCATTTCTAAAATGCCTTTCCCACAACAAAATATTGGTTACAAAAAAACAGTTGGATGTGCCCAGAAAGAACAGCTAATTCTCCATCTCACTCTCAAGTTTAATGACTAGCTTCTGCTTCAGAAGATTTTTTTTTGCTTTGATTCACTGAGAAATATTTTAGCAAAGAAGTGAGTTGTGCAGTGCATGCTAAAGTTGATACAGACAGCAATTTCTTCTATGTCCTCAAGGTGTATTCTAGAGTCTTTGGCCAATGTTGAGAGGACTTTTCCTCTGGCTCTTTTGAAATCCTGCCTAGAGTACTGTTAGCAGTAATGTATGAAATCACTATAAGTGCTTCTGAAAGGAAAAGCATTCCTTGAAGTAATCCCCCTGAAGTCTATCCCACTGAGGTCTTTGAAGATCTGTACCAATATCCAGAATTGAATTTAATATGCCAGGGACAGACATTGCACATAAACCAGTTTAAGTGATCAGAAACTGGTTTAAACCTGTAACAGAACAGATGTTCAGTGCACATAAACCAGTTTTAAAATGGCTGAAACCAGTTTGAGGTAAACCTGGTTGAATGTAGTATCAGACTTAACTGATTTGGGTCAAACCAGTTTATGCAATGTCTGTCCCAGACCCCTTTCTGGTTTAACTTAAACCAGACTCCCCCAGTATCCCAGCATGCTCTCTGGGTCGGGCTTTCTGCTCCACAGTACAGTTGGCCCCTCCCCTCTGCTCCCTAGCAGAGACTGCAGGCATCTTCCTGGCTTCCCCCTGCTCCCCACCTTCCCTCACCACTCCCTTCTGTACAGGGATTCCCCACTTCCCTCTGCCTTATACAGACACCTCTCAGCATTAGCTAGCCAACCACCTGCTGGCTACAGCCTGTGTTTTGGGAGACCAGTTGAAAGCAGACAGAACTGTGCCCACTTAGAGCTTTTGGAGCCAATCAACAGGTAGCTGGTAACACCCCTCTGTTCCTTCCTTGGAAAAAAGATGTTCAAGAACAGCTTGAACTAATGGAAAGAAGCTTTTATTTTCTTTGTTTTCATAATGGGCTATTAAACACGGAGTTAGGGCTGATAAACACTGTGTTATCAACTGCCTGCTGGGCTGCTTGGAGGGAGAGGGGGGACCCCTCCCAAATCAGAGGTCCTTCCTGGGTCTGGCCACACCCCCCCTCAGCTCAGCATTGTGGAAGGGAAGGGGGGCTGCTATAGCACCCCCTGGCTTCTCGCCTGAGCCACTGCAAGCATGTGCCTGCATTTCTGGGAAGTCCATACTGTTACAAACTGGTTTAGCCTAGGCAGGTTAAATTAACCTGCAAAGATTGAATCAATTCAGGCTCAGGCTTTTAAAATATCCGTCCCTAGCCATAATGAACAAGGAACTACTACAGTTTGGGTAACAGTGGTAAGTTATGCTCCCTTCAGCTTGTCATGCTCAGAAAACTGGATTGTGCAATAGCTGGAGATTTCCTGTAGGACTTCTGTTCAGCCTCAGGAGGAATAAATTATAATATTCCAACATAGATGTAAAAATATGCATGTATTACTGTCCCTGGCACGTAATCTATGAGGAACAGGCAATCTTCTTGGTCGCTGGGGATGAAGGAAGGCATTGTAGGTGCTTCTATTATTTGAGATTTCACTTTAAATTTGGAATAACCCAGATGGTACAACTCTTCTTAGGTGGAAGGGAGAAGCCTGCCGTTGGGGAGTTAGCAGACATTCTGATTTCAACAAATAAAATCAGCTAAAATTTCTGATTCAACAATTACAACATATGTGATATGCATACATACAAACTGCTTCTATTTTATATGTAATGGAAATAGGAATAGGAATATAATAGGAAAGCACTTTTGAAGAATGTCAGCTCTTCAGACATACAGAAACAAACTTACTTCTAAGTTTTTGTTGCTATGAAAAACTCCTCTCTATTGTCAGACAAAATATCCAGAGAATATATTACTGTAAATTACTAGTATCTATAGAAATATTCATTTCCTGGTGACCTTATATGCTGCCCCCCCAAACTCATTGCTATGACCCGCTGAGTCATGATAATTTCCCCAAAACTACCATTTTACCTGCTGTATTGATGTCAAAGGCCCAGCCTGTCATAATGTCTGATGCTATGAACAATATTTTCTGAAATGTTGCTGGGAATGTTGAAAGACCTAGAGGCACTCATTTCTTATCAATTACTTGAATTTTCATGCATTCAACCCACAGTTTTAAATGATTGCATCCATACTGTGAAATATAGCTTAAGGGATTAACCACAAAGTCACCAGTAAAATACACAATTTTACTGAAAACTTGTAGATGGTGATTACACTGCAATTGTTAAAATGTGAATGTACATAGCAGTATATCTACTTCCCTTGGTTGTCCTCTAGAAATACTGGTTTGGCTCTTATGATTTATTCAAATATTTTGGAGGTTGTTTGTTTTTTTAATATCAATGTTATGGTCCCACTAACCTCCCTTTTGGAGTGTACCTCTTGCTGATTCTCCCCTGTATTTTTCCCTTGTAGTTTGGAATACCTGAGAGTTGATCCCAAACAGATGCTGGGGATGCATTTCTATGTCTTTCCCTATTAAATATAAATATAGTGAGGCAAATATAAGCAAAACAATTGTCTAGTTACATAAGAAAAAGCCACTACCTCATATGTTGCTCTTACTGGGATGAATCATGCTCTGAGGACGTCAACTAGTTTATTCTGACAAACAGTAGGTGTGTCTACACAAGATGCTACTGCACAGTTGTTACTGCACAGCAGCACCAGTGAACATCTTTTAGATGACACTACTGCACAGTAGCCCAATAATACTTCACAGTAGTATTAGTACTGTCAATGCTGTGATGTGACACTGTGCAGTATTTTTCAGCTGCTGTGCTGTCAGCATCTTGTGTATATACACCCACTGAGTATTTAGGTCCTCACAATTAGAGCCAATAGGATTTCAAAAAAAATTCACTCCAGTGTAGCTTCATTGCATCTTAGCAAAAGCTATTCGTTATGCTGATCCCTACATTACTCCCCTATAGCTCACACTACGTAAACTTCTGTGGTTCAAGACCAAACCACAACTCTGCAAACAGATTTTCCTCTCAGTTGCTGGCTCCCATTCTAGAATACTTCAACCCTAAAGTAAGCATAACTGCGTCACTGTGAGTCACCATGACTCAACAGTTTTCTCAGAATTTCTTAGCATTGCAGAGTTTAGTTTTTAGCTCACTTGTAAGTCATCAAGTAATACCACCCCCAAATAACCCTAAACCCTCAAAAATCTCTCAAACTATGAAAAAGTCCATCACAGAAGACCTTTCCAGAGCTGATCTGCTTTGTGCATCCCAGCCATAGGCCCTAGTATGTTCCCAGTGCAGGGTGAAATTTCCTGAGATTCTTAAAGCTTTTCATGATACTTACCCATGAGTTTCGGTACCATCAATGTAGCTGTTTTCCATGCAAGTCTTTGAAAATGTAGGGCAACGGGGCAGCTTTTCCCAATCATGCAAACTTTTGAACTCCACTAAAGGTGCGTAGAGTTGTACATTGCACCCAGTCTATATTCATATGGCTTACTTTAAGCTGCCCAAATGCACAGCAGGAACCATATAGTAGGCCTCTGCGAAGCTTCCGGTGGTGATTTGATTCGGAGGAGGTTCGGCCCAATTTGGTGGCCAAATCTCTGAATCCTAAACGAATCAGGGGACTAGTTAAAAGATCTGAAATAATTCAAAGTTTTCTGAATCTTCAGAAAAGATTTGGAGAGCTTCGATGCTTGGGACATCTGCAGCTAGACTAGGAGCTGGTAAGTAGGGGCGCAGGATGGAGGGAGTGGACCATGGGGGGACCCCTGCCAACCCTCAGCCCCTGCCTGCTCCCCCAGCCCCCCCCACCCCCACTCACTCCCCCAGCCCCACCATTGCTGCCCTGCCTGCCCCAGCTCCTAGTGCTTTAAAAAAAAGCCCCACTCACCGGGTGCTGCCAGGCAGGGGGATGATTCCACACTGCATGGGGGTCTCTGCCATGAACCCCCACAACAACCCTGATCTCCCAACCCCCACACAGCTGCCCAGCCTGCTCCATCTCTGGCCTTTCAAGAAAAAAACAAACTGAGAAAAACCCTGAACTCACCACTCCTGCAGTGGTCTCGGGGCTTTGGGGGGCTTGTGCAGGGCCCCCCACATGGTGCAGAGCAGCAGGGGGCAGCAGGGGTTACCCTCTACCAGGCAGGTACAGTGAATGCAAGGGTTTTCTTGGGGTTTTTTTTCTTAAAGGGCCAGAGCTGGGGCAGGCGGGGCAGCCATGGGCAGGGCTGGTGGAGTAAAGGGGGCTGGGGGGCTCATGCAGATCCCCCCCACACAGTGGGGGGCAGTGGGGATTGCCCCCCCACCCGGCATCACCCGGTGAGTGGGGCTTTTTTTCCAAAGTGCTGGGAGCCGGGGCGGGCAAGGCAGCCATTGCCGGGCTGGCGGGGATGGGGCTGCTGATTCAGAGATTCAGAGATTCAGCAGCAGCTGGATCTCTGAATCAGGTTCAACTGAATTAATTTGGGACAGTGATTCGAATCACCGAATCGAATCACTGTCCCTTGAATGAGCTGAATCCAAAGCAAATACTAGCTGCTTCTCACAGGCCTATCACGTAGCCTTTTGCAGCTGCTGGGAAAACAATGTAACTCAAGGTGATGGAAGGGTCAGGAGGAACTGGGTGGCCTGGGTGGCCTGGGGGCTAGTGAGTCCATGGGGGATTAGCTGGCTCAGAGGGGCTGCCAGACCTGTGGGAAGTGGGGGTAGGTCAGGGACTAAAAATAGCCCAGTCAGGATTGATGGGGAAGGGTTGGGAATAATGCAGCCCCAGGGCTGGGGCTGGGCTTTCTCAGTCTTGGGACTGCACTACAAATGTGTGCAGGTATTCACAAGATCAGGTTAACCTGATGTTGATCTAAGCTAGTGAGCCTCCTCAGGTGAACTAACTTAGAACAGGCATGCCATTTTTTTAGGTGATTCAAGCCTCCTGAACACCCATATATTTGGGCATTTAGGGCATTTATAGATGTGCTTCAGGAGGCAGGGCAGGGGGGCGCTTCAATTAGCAAGCAACGCCCAAGCATCATGTGTATCAGCATGCCTGCACTGAAAAAATGGCGGTGGAGAGATTTAAACTAAAGTTCGTTCAACAAGTTTAGTTCAAAGTGCCCTGCTGCCATTTTTTCAGTGTGGAGATGTTGATACATGTGACACTAGAGGCTGTTGGAGTGCAGTAATGTCTGCGCTTCAGCAGACTTGATTAATGGAGTCTGCTCTGATGCACTGGATTTACAGTGTATTGGAGCAGCCGCCCTGCATGTGTGTAAGTGCCCTGAGATTGACCAAACACTGGTTGGGTCAATCTAAATGTAAGCCTGTATGTACCCTAAGGGTCCATCTACACGTGCTACTAATGGTATAAATGCTTACTGCACAGTAAAATGCTCCCACCTGCTCCTACCCTGCTCTGGCCCCCTACAGCAGCCAGGGGGAGCTCCAGGCTCCCCCAGGGTGCTAACCCAGGGGTTAGCAGGGAGCATGGGGGCCAGTCCCAAAGCACACAGGGCCAGGAGAGTTCAGGCAGCTGCCACTTCAGAGCTCTCCCAGCCCCATGCACATGGGGACAAGCCCTACACCCAGTGGGGCTTCCCCACACAGAAGTGGGACTGTTCCCAGGCAGTCCGCAGCAGGGCAGGGAATTGAAGATTTCCCCAGTCCCAGCACTGGTTGGCTGAGCAGTGCCAGGACAGGGGGGTACAGAGAGCTACCTCATCCCAGTGCTTCTCAGCTCCTGGGGGTAACTGGGAGCTAAGCAGTGCCAGGACCAGGGGATTTCCCCATCTCCTGTGGTCCCTTGTTGTTGGAGCTGACCAGCAGTATATACTGCAGTTAGTTTACTACCTGTATTTACAGGTAGTAGCTAACTGTGCAGTAGACTAATTTAGTGCACAGTGAATGGTGTTCATGTGTAGATGGTGACAATTTACTGAGCAGTAGATTAGTCTACTGTGCAGTAAAGTGTCGCATGTAGACACACCCTACAAGAAAATCTATTGTTAATGAGATTCCAGATTTACCAAGAACATTCAAAAGAGAGTCCTTATCAGAATGTGTGTTAGAAAAGAATATATAGTCCATTTTTTGCTGTTGAAGCCCTGATATTTTTTAATTGAATGGTGAGCTAATGTGAAGAAATATTGAGCAATACAATTAATCTGCGTGATGTCCTCCGTTGGTGGTGTGACTATCTACTCACTGCCTGGGTCAGGCACCCTGACTCACCTGCCACAACTTGATGGAAATGTAATTGAAGGAGGAGTTTAGTAATATTCCCGCTCTGTCCCAGAGATGGTACTCACTGGATTGGTGCGACTGGTCCTGGGGCTCCGCCTCCCCTACACCCCAGTCCACTCACCAACCATGTGGGCCGTCATGCCACCATTCCCAATTACTGGCTCTGGCCCCTTATGGCCTCCCATCAGGCATCGACCCCGTCGGCCTTGGTGGGAAGTGCGGGCTTGTAGTTTTAGCTTGGCACTCATCCCTAATCCTTGACCCTGCTCCGTCCCTTCACTGGGCCTAGAACTGCCGTGCCCTCTGTGGGTTTGAGGACAGTTCACAAGGCAGCGACAGAACCCAAAAGGCCTTCTTGGGGAGCTCTGCGTGGGAAGCCTGTTCTGTTTCTCTTATGCTGCTCCTGCCCACCTCAGGCAGGTCAGCATCATGGGGAACCTGCGCTGGCTGGGATACACCCCAGCAAGCTCAGCGTATTGCCCCATTCATTCCCCACATAGCCGGCTTCTGCTGGTGTTTTTAAATCTCCTGCAGCAGCAGTTGCAACTGATGTCATCAGCTGGCCACCGCCCAGTCTGATTGACAGGCATTTGAAAAACCAATGCAGCACTGTCTCATGCAACTCCAGCTCCAGCTCCCTCCCAGGTAAGTTCTCCGCTGCCCAGGGCCCCCGGGTCTGCCTTCGGGAGTGTCGGGGTGTGTTCCCAATGCCTCTGACCCCTGTAAGCAGCCCCAGCCACCACAATCAGATAGCGCAAGTATCACAAAACAATGGAAATTTTATGAGACAAAGAAACAGTGGTGTACAGGAAAACCTCCAACAGCATTAGAAACATTTTCCAGTAGCACTGACCAAGACACAGTACTCAAAAACATTACTGTACATAGCCACAATCAGTCTGTTTCAGTAAAGCAAATCATTTCCCCAGAAATGAAAGCAAGCAGTTGCTTTTTGACATGGCAACCTCACTTGCTTGGTATCAAACCCCAAAATAAAATGAAAAAAAACCCATGTTTTACAGCATAAGTAAGAAGGCTTTCAGAATTTTGTTATATATGCTGTGCTTATGAACACAAGCACAAAAAAATGCTATATTGTTCCCTCCATGCTAAAAAAAGGAACTTAAGAATTTAGGTAAAATCCTCCTCTTCTTTCATGCATGCAGAAATATTTGCTTTTATTCTCCCAACTTACTCATTCTATGGAAGTCTTGTGTCCCCCCTCATTTATCCTGTCAATTCTTGCCTTGTACGTTGCCCATACATATTAGGCACATCTACACATACTCTTTAATGCACATTAGCCTATTTTAATACTTGTTAAAGCATCACCAAAAACCATGCTCTTCAGTTAATGTGCATTAAAATAAATTAATGCACCTTTCTCTATGTCAGAACCCATTAAGTAAATGCCTATGGCACAGTGGAAAATCCCAGCACAGTGAAAAGCCCGCCAAGCCCAACGACTGCATTTGTTTAAACTTCACAAGCCCTTGTAATTGGCTAACTATGCGCGCCAAAATGTGTGCCACCCATTGGCCGGTTACAAATTATTCCCACTTGGCAACTAGCAATTGGCCTGTTAACTATTCAAAAGTACAAGCAGCTTCCGCCCACGTTGGAGAACTCTGCACACATCCTGGAGTAAACTTGGCGGACTGATCACCCACCGACTCCCCGTCACCGACCTCCCTGACGTACCCCTTTCCCTGCATGCTCGATAAGCCGTTTACGGAACGTCTTGTCTCGTCTCAAAGAGCTCTCACTACGTTTGTAACTGCAATCAAGGTCAGCTTCTTCCTGCGCTGCACGCATCGGCGGCGTAAGTAAACAATCTATTTTACCAATACGTATCTGTGCCTAATTCCACTCCACTCGCCGAAGTACCCACCTGACGTTCCGGGCTCCCGGCCATAGCCCGGCAAGCCGGTCGGACACCACACTCTAGTGCCTCGTAATGGAGGGCGTTTAGACATGTGCTCCAGGAGTGTATGTCAGGGGCAGGGAGTGCTTTAGTTAGAGCAGCTTCAAGAGCCACTCTAAAAATTTAAGTGCCCAGGCATCCACAGCATCCCTGTGCTTCAAAATGGTGGTGGGAGTGCTTTATCTAAAATTCATTGAATAAGCCCCTGACACCCTTTTGAAGTATGGGTATGCTGATACACAAGACACTGGAGGCTGCTGGAGCATGGTAATTACCATGTTCGAGCAGACTTGATGACTTGAGTCTGCATCGAGTCTGCTCCAACACACTGTAATTACAACATGTCGGAGCAGCCTCCCTGCTCATGTATAGGCACCCAGAGGTACTAAATGTAATGCTCATTACCTAAAGCATGTTAACGAATGTGTAGGTGCATCCGTTATGTATTTCATGGCTTACAGTTTCTTGGAAGCTTATAATTGAATTTAGCCTTTAAGTAGAAGTAAATAAATCTTTCTGTTGGTGTCATGGGGTACCCAGAAAAATAGTGAACTTACCCTGCTCTAAGGGCACTCTGCCCACTCTCTTCTGCCACACCTTGATGTTAATAGATATATATATTGTGAATACTGCCTCAATCTTACTATAATGACCACCCAACTTGTGAGTGTGGCCTTATGAGCCAATCACATAGCTCCATACCTCCCTATTGCTGATACAGCCCTTCACTGGGCCTTCTGATCCCTCAACCTCTCTCAGCCCCACTCTGGGCCTTCAGACCCCTTGGTCTCTCTCTCTCTCTCAGCCCCCAATTAGGTTGCCAGACCCCTCATTCTCTCCTCCAGCCCCTCTCTGGGTCCTCAGACCCATTGGTCTCATGCAACTGGCCCCTCTTCAGGCTGCCAGCCTCTTTCGGGCTCTCATCATGGACCCAACTTGTTCTCCACTTTTCTGATGCTCTCCAGGACCTCAGGCCCTTTCTCACTGGACCCTACTATGTGGCTCTGCCCCTCTTGCTGGGCCTCACTATGCAGCTCAGGCCCCTCTCAATGGGTCTCACTATGTGACTCACACCCCCTGGCCCTGGCTCCATCTCCACTCTGAATCCTCCATCTCTGTCCCCCACTTCAATCTTGGACTGTTGTCCTTGATCCCTCCTCCTTTGACAGCCTATCACCAGCCATCATCTTCCTGGGCTGCCCACTGCTTGACTCCTCCGTCCCAACTGTGGCCCCCCCACAGGGACCTTTGACTTCCCCTAGGCCTTGGCCCTGCCTCCAAGCTAGCCGAGACTCTAGGCTCCCAGTTCTGGCAGTCTCTTGTGGTGGGCTATTTCACTTTTCAGCTCTTCCTGGGCCCTGGGCCCTGGCCCCAGTTTGGACCAGTCCCCAAGGAGTCAGCCCTCTTCTTTCTGTGGGTCTGTCCTCTCAGGACCCTGCATAAATCATTCCCTCTCTCTGATGACCTGGAGCTTCCAATAGTTCTTTCTTAATACAGCCCCTTTCTTTCTCTGGGCTCATCCAGGCCTCTCAATAGGCCCCCATGCTCTGCCACACTCACTGGGTTCACCCAGGCCCTTCCCTAGGTCTCTCAGACATTCAGTCATTCTCTCAGGGCTCGTCTAGCTCCTTGTAACAGAAATCCCAGTGCTCTCTGTTACTTAGAGGAAAGGCAGCCCTGCCAGGGAGCTCTGCAGAAAGGCAGGGTGCAGCAGCTGCAGGTTGCCAGGACAACTGGCTAATAGGTAATTATTCAGCACCTGTAGCCAATCAGATGACCAGATGCAGGCAGCACCAGGGGAGCCTGTAAGACCAGAGCTGGGGCTAGCAGGGGCAGTCTCTCCCTGGCTGCCACCAGAGAAGGAACTCCTGCCCAGGGAAGCCCAGGTTGCCAGGTTAACAGAGGCTTATATTTTTAAAGTGGCAGAAGGCTGCTGCATGTCATTATTTATGTTATAGCCCAGGGGCTTGTATTTATGTTGGGAATACCAGTGGTTTGTGGATGAGGCTATAAGGAAGGTGGAGGCCTCGTTAGTATACAGGGGGGCACTTGACTGCCTTGAGTCCTGCCAGGAGCAGGCTCTGGGCTTGACCTTAGGGAGTCACAGAGGGGCCAGGGGCCCAGCACTAGCAAGGGTGCAATCACAGAGGGCCCAGGGACCCAGTATACAGGAGCTGGGGGCTTAGTAACCTGAGGAGACAAGGGAAGGTAGTGCCTCAAAGCCAGGTCCTATCCAGTGAGCCCAGGCTAGTAGGACTAGCTAAAGGGACAGAGTCCGAGAAGACCAAGAACCCTACAGAGGGACAATACATGGATAAAGCCCATGAGGCTTGTGGTGTGGTAAAGGGGAGGTTACGGAGCCATGCAATTAGCCCATAAGGCTTTGGATGCCCAACTGGGCACAGTAGATTACAGAGGCCCAGCCAGGGGCCTGGGGGCCCGTATGACTGAGGCTGACCATCAGACCATGGGCAGCCTCCCATTACATCTATTTATATTCCATCAAGGCATGGCAGGAGAGAGAGGGAGATCACCCTCGTGGCAGAGCAGGGCATGGTCACAGAGCCACCAAGGGACGCCCCTTAATACGGGGGACAGACGTCATGATGTGTTATACCCTCAACAGACCAACAAACTCTCAGCCCCTCTCTCAGGGCTTGCCTGGCCTGTCACTAAGCCCCTGTGCACACTGCCCATCTCTTTCTGGGCTGGCCTGGCCTCTCACTGGGCCCTAGGCACTCAGTCCTCTTCTCAGGGCTCTGGACTCCCACACTCAGGAACCTCCTCCATCCCCTTAGTTCCTACCCAAACCTCTAGATGTTTCAGATTTTGTTCTCCATGCTGGCATTCAGGAGCTTCAGCCTTCCTGCTGGATGATGTTCCTTCACCAGCTCCCAAGATGTTTCTACCAGCCCTGTTCTCAGGCTCTGGACTTATACCCAGCCCTCCTCCTATCAGTCAGGTGACACCTGTGATCAGGCCCAGCCTCACCTACTGACCCCTGAGTCAGCTGACTCTCTAATTAGGCCTGACCCCACCTGCTGGTGGCTCAGCAGACTGCCTGACCTTTTAAAGTAGCAGGCACACCAAGTGCCCTGCTGCAGCTGGTTTTCAGACAGTTCCCAGTGTGCAACTGTCCACATTACTGAAGAAGAATTCCCAGCTGGCAGCTTCTAAAAGCCTTTGTGGTAATAGTAACAAAAGGTACCTATACACATAAGAGACCTCTGCTCCGATGTGTGCTAATTAGCACACATCAGAGCAGACTTGATTAACTGAGTCTGATGCAAGTCTGCTGGAGCGTGCTAATTAGCACACTCCAGCAGCATCCACGTCACGCATATTCAGTATTCCTGCATTTCAAAATGGAGGCAGGGGCACTTTAACTAAAGCTCGTTGAACTAAAGCCCCCACCACCATTTTGAAGCATGGGCCACTGAATATACACAATGCTGCAGCCACTCTAATTAAAGCACTTCCCCACCCCCCCAGCTCCATCCTGAAGCATGTGTATAGACACCCAAGGAGGCTAACAATTGAATAAACATGGAGGTATCCTATTATGCCTTCTGGTAGTTCCTCCAAGTCATGTCTGAGTCATGTTCTGTGGGAAATGCATGAAAATTCCATGCCCATAAACTATAATCAAGTAGGAATCTAGCATCTTAGAATAACCATGACTGCCTGATGCTCCCTGTATGTCCAGCAAACATTATGAAGGACCTTCCCTGTCCTTTGCTTCTCTTTCTGAGAATAAAATCCTGTGTGCTGTCATTCCCAATTAAAAATGTAGTACCTGAAGGACTGATCACTGGCAAACAAGGGAGAAGATTACCATATATGTAGCCATAACCATGTGTTGTCATAATGCAGACCTGCCTCCTCCTCCAGAGTTATGTTAGACCTCTGTCTGAAAAGCAAATGCTGTCATTTATATGTACAGCTGCTACTAACATGTTTCTTATCTCAAAAAGATCCAAGGATGTGACTCATAATATCCAAACATTTATTCCACATTTTATGCTTGTTACTCAGAAAACCTTTTCTGATCAACTGGAGTGTCCACCTACCTCACAAAAATATGCTAAAGTCCATTGCTGAACACTGATCTATATCTAAATGTCACTTATAACTGTGTCATGTTAGTGAATAAATCAGTTCTCCCCCTTTGTAATGCATAGGTTGAAGACAACTAGTTTCCTAATATAATGTTGAATTCCAAATTTAAATAAGCTGAATATTAACCCTGGCCATATGTAGGGTATGTGTCCATTTAAGTAATTATTTTCCTTATGAATCACCTGTTAAATACTCACCCTGAGTCACAAGGGAGTATACCCTGCCTACATTCAGAATAGTGAATCATGCTCTCATCTTTTAATTTCACTTGATGCTTTTGCCATCTATGTTCTTCTCTAAGCACCAAGTTAACAAAGATCAGTAAAAGAATTATTATGCATTTCTTCATTTAAGCCAGACTTCCAGTTTTTCCAGCTGTTGTAAGCTTATTATTCTTGGCAATAAAAATCAATCCTCCTACTAAGTTTATGCTCAGAACAGACTCTGAATAGTAGACAAGGTATGTACAGGAACAGATCATTTCTAAAGCCCTCCATTATAGTCTTCCACTGTCTCAACACATTCAAGGGTCTTCTTGTCCAATTATCCCCAAAGACAGATTTCCTTATAGGTGTCCTTCTTTGCCGAAGGAGTCTGATAGCCACAAATTTATCTCCCATCCCAGCACACTTCCAGTGCTGTGTTACCACACTGGCAGGTGGCCCCTTGCCTCTGCCCCATCTTCTTCCACCTGCAGCACCTTGCCCCACTCCCTTACTGTCAGACCCTGCTCTCCTTGAGCACGTGGAAGTGAGGGGCAAATGTGAAAATACTGACTTTGAAAGAAACATGCAAATTATTATGACTACCCACAGACTTAGTTCATCTAGACTTGATCTACGTTACCTTTTTTGAAACTGCTGCAAGTTTTAGTACAGGTACTCTATAAACACACTTTTAAGCAAGAGTTTTATACCTATCTATATATAGCAGAACCTATGAATGAAAATTTTTTTTAAGGAAATTTTTTTGTGTTCCAAGCCAAATCAGCCAAATCAATTCCAAATCTATGAGTCATTCAAGAACCATATGTGGCCCTACATCCGGCAAACATCCTCTACCCCACCTGGGGCTTCAGATGCTTCCAAATCATTTGGTGAGCATCCTACATGCAGGCCCAAACCTGGTGACTTGGGGTTTGGATGCCCCCGAGTTTCACTTGCCCTGAGCAGTATGGCTGCAGGAGCAAGTGAATGAAATTAGTCCAAAGATAAAAGGCTTTATTATGTGACTGGGTTTACCAGGCCTGTGCAAAGTGGCTAATATTCGCTTTGGATTCAGATTTGGCCGATTCGTGGGACAGTGATTCAGTTTGGTGATTCGAATCACTGTCCCAAATTGATTCAGCCGAATCTGATTTGGAGATTCGGCTGCTGCCAAATCAGCTGAATCTTGTAATCATGCAGGCCCCATCCCCCGCCTGCTCTCAATGGCTGACCCGTCTGGCCCCAGCTTCTGGTTCTTTAAAATAAAAAGTCCTCACTCACCAGCTCCTGGCCAGTGGGAGGTGATCCCTGCTGCCCCCCTACCTCCCTATGCCACATGGGGGGCTCTGCCATGAGCACCCCAACCCCCGCCTGCTTTTCCAGCCCCCTCCTCCCCCCCATGGCTGCTCCACCTGCCCCAGCTCCCAACAACAGCAGCTTCCATGGGCAGGGAGCTATCTTCCGCCTCCTGGTGGACAGCTGACCTGTGTGCGGGCCGGGAGCAGTCCGAGGCCCTTTTTTCGCGTGGCAGGCTGTGGCCAGCAGCCCGGACACGCCGGCTCGGGGAAGGCAGGCGGCACGCTAGAATTAGGCACGGACGCTTAATGGTTGATTTAAGATTATTTACTTACACCGTAGATGGTCGCGGTGCAGGCTG
>NW_005841863.1:2702839-2703267 GCF_000455745.1 Alligator sinensis
ACGTAGGAATAATTTAGAACTGACCAATAGTGGGGCACGAATCTGAATACAAATGGTGGGAACTCCTTGCAACGTGCATTTCTGTGCTGCAACGAAGAAATGCACCCTGCAAAGAAAGCTACAAGTGGCGGGAAATAATTCAGCAGTGCCGAAGCGCACACAAACAAAAAATCACACCCTTGGGTTGTGACATCCCCCGTTGCTGAAGACACAGCTGAATTGTGCTGCACGCTTGTCACTCGAGTAATCAAGAGCTCTTATCACAGGTCGTCAAACTAAACAGGTAAACACAAAATCCACCAACATAAGAAGTTCGTCCTCAAGGGATCGAACCAAATAATAACCAACACAAATACATATACACATAATCAGATTCATAACAAAAAACTGCACGATCAGGGCTTCAGTGGGCGTCATGGCGAAGTCGC
>NW_005841863.1:2705329-2725020 GCF_000455745.1 Alligator sinensis
AAATACACGCTGGGTCCGATAGGCTCCGCAGCGCTTAGAGATCTTCACGAGACGTGAAGTCTCCTCCTCCTGATGTTCGTGGAGTCCTCCAACTTGGGCGGAAACCACTCAAGCCTCTTATACGGCTAGCAAGCCAATCGCTAGCCACCACGTAGAATAATTTAGAACTGACCAATAGTGGGGCACGAATCTGAATACAAATGGTGGGAACTCCTTGCAACGTGCATTTCTGTGCTGCAACGAAGAAATGCACCCTGCAAAGAAAGCTACAAGTGGCAGGAAATAATTCAGCAGTGCCGAAGCACACACAAACAAAAAATCACACCCTTGGGTTGTGACAACCTGAAGCAGATTTTGTTCTTGATCAGGCATTTACAGGAGTGCTACGGCACCGTTTCTAATCCCGAGAAAATTTGCTACTTGCATTTGCAGGTAGCAAATTTACTTGTATTAGTGAGGTTTACTGAGAAGTAAGCATGTTCACATGTCGACGCACATTGCTTACTTCTCAGTAAACTATACTAATGCAAAGTTAAGTGTCTCATGTAGACACGCCCAATGCATGGTTCTTTTTTTTTCTTTTTTCTTCCTCTCCTATCCCTCCTCCTTTATTTCTGAAGGCAGTTTAAAGAAAGAACGGCAGGGAATTTTCTTATCACAGATTTTCTCCCCTACAATGGATAGTGTCCCCAGCATATCAAAATGACTTCAAATAAAATATTTTGTTTCTCTCAAAGAAATTTCCCAAGTAACAGAGAAAGAAAAAGGGAGTGAGGAGAGAGAACCCTCAGTGATACTAACTTTAACTATAAATTAAAAACCGTGCTCGGATGCATATCCCTTGTCAGTCTCTAACCAATTCCCAGGAGTTCATTTCTCACTGATTACAAAGCTAGCTTAAGAAAGAAAGGTTTGGAGTTCTGTAATCAAGAGAACAGCAACTAAAATTGTATCTCCTTAAGTCTTTTTCTGATCAAGCCCCAAAAAGACTGAGAGGGGCATCCCAGCGCTTTCTTACCTAAAAATGAATAAGTAGACAGACTCTACTATTCCTGCCAGTCTGTATGAAACACAAAACAATTAAACTGTTTAATATGCTGCAGATTTTGTCCTTGTTTTATTGATTTTTTCTATATTTTTTCTGAGTCTTTTCCATTTGTTTCTTCAGATTCTGTGTCAAGACCTGGATTGTTTTAAAAGACACAAGATAGCTGCTCAGAACATGTATAGACAAAGAAATCTGTTTCCTTAGTAACGTGATCTATAGTGGAGCTCTCCAAGCACTTCCTCCAGCTCAAGTTTCCAAACATGATTTTCACATGGGCAACACTCACCTATGCTCAAGCTTTTCACACATGGGGAGAGCAGACAGCACTCTCTCCTGATGGTAGCAAATGAGATCTCCTGACTTTACTGAATTAAGAACTGCTTAAAAACTGCTTGTATGACCTTTTCTGTTTTACTTACATGAATCTACAGTATCAAGCATCAGGCTATGTCTGCACACACAGGGTTAATGAAGGGCCTGATTTGAAATCAATCCAAAGAGCAAACAGCTGTATGGACACACTTACTTTGGGTTAAACAAGAGTACTTTGGGGTTAGCTTAAGCAAAACAGCATCAGAAGGACTACAGAGTGGTTGGCCTTAGTTTAACTAAGCCTGTTAAAGTGAATATGTGAACAACCTTGAAATTAAAGCTCTACAGTCTTTTGGGACATTCCCACCAGACCAAATTATGTAGAATGTAGCCTTCATATGTTGACAACCACTTTTTTCCCATGAAAGTGTTTTTTGTGTAATATTTCTTCAGAGTGCCTGCTGCCTAAAGTTAAAATTCCTCTAGTGCTGCACTGTTTTTAACTCATTCTGTTATACTGTCTGAGCACTATTAATTATGCCATACCAAGTTACTATCCAGACCTACAGTATCTAATATATTGACATTAGCCAACAGATCTAAAGTATTTATTCTGAACTGTTGCTCATGTAGCAGTTTAAACTGATGAAGACATTAAATATCTGTTTTTGAGGTACCTTGAAAGGCATGTGGCACTAGCAAATGTATGTCTTGGGCTAGGGGAAAGTCAAAATGCAGTCCAATTTACATGTTGCAAAAAGGGATTGGATAGGTAATGAGATCTGATATCTCTATTGGTATAGGATAGTCATGGCTTTTAATAGATTATCCTCGTGTCCATATAGATATTTACAGAGACATTGATTTCCTACTTTTTTGTCCCAGTGCTCCGTTCTGTTCCCTAATGCTGATGGGCAGGAATGAAAAGCCAGACCTCATCAATGCAACTGATGTATAAATCAACTGCATGAGAAGCACTATGGAACTGATATTCAAATTCTCCCAGTACTACAAAAAATGACATAAACATATCTGAAGTTGCACTGCTCTTTGGATATCTATTCTCTCCACCTATTTGCAATGTTCTGATTCTTAGCAGCCTATGCACAGAAATGGCAAATGCTCGGACAGTCATAAAGTCCTGGGGTCTTAAAAATAAAAGGTCTTAAAGCCTTGGAAAAGTGGGGGGGGGATCAACCTGAACTTTTTGAAGGGGAAAAAAATCACTTTACTGTCTAACGTCCCATTTTTTAAATAGAGATATTAATGATTTACTGAACTGAAAGGATATTAATTGCATATCACTAATGTAATATTTTAACACACTGCAGAATATGCATTTTTTTTTGTTTTACCATTTTTAATCCAAACAACCATGAATGGGTCAATTTTGTGTGCAGCCCATTCTGTACATACTCACACAGCAGCAGTTTTTCTTCTGAGAAACACACACAAATGCCCCGAACAGCCAATTTTTTAGATTATCATTCTGCTTTTAGAATAAAAATGACAACAAAGAATGGAAAAATAAAATATCTCATAAAATACATGGCAGCTCTAAAAATTGAAAAAGAATAACTTTTCGGCAATGTTCCAGATTTCTTTTTATTTGCCATTTTGTATGGCAGTAAATACTGAAGGAACAAAACCAAAGGTAAAAAAATATAGGTTTCTCAGAAATGAACAGTAAAAACTATATAATCAACTTCAAACAAGTAGGAAAGCACAGAAAAAAGGCTTCTGTTTAACAGTAGAAGATTTAAGTTAAAATGCTGAGAAATTTTATCATTAGAAATACAAATTACTACCATACTCTTTTTTTTAGGATGCATACAAAGTACTGAAGAATAGTACCTTTTTCATCCTGCATTCAACATTACAGCTTCTTTACACAGTTAGTTTAGAACCTCCCCAAACGTAATGGGTTAAAAGCTTATTATACCACTGTCTTATTTGTAACATAAGGCACCTACTACAAGCCTACTCCTCATGCAAAATTGCCAATTTATAGCAATATTCCTTGTTTAGAAAACAAGGCTATCCAAACACTATAATTACAATATGCACCAGCAGGCATAACCCTGCATTAATGCACAGACTCCAGATACATTCGTCAAATAGAGTTTTTTTCTCTTTGCCTTCTTCTCAGGGTACTTTTAAGTTCAGGGACAGAGAACATGTCTTCATTAGAAACATTAACATTCACAGGCTGTAGTAAATTTTGACAGTGAAAAGGTCTCTGTAACCTTTAGTTGTGCAGAAATTTACTTCCCAAGAAAATTACAGCTGGCACTGTCTTAATTAATGCTAGCTTTCTTTTCTGAAAATTGTGGGCTTGTCAGTAAAAAAGGCAGAAAAACCTGAGTTTAAAAGACTGGACACAAAAGATGCCTAGAAATAAAACCCTGCAAAATTTCATAATATTGCTCTGTTTTTGTTCTACAGTAAGGAGATGAAAAGATCTTATTTGATTTTGCCAAATGGAGCAACATACATGTAATATAGAAATGATTTGCATTCTTCCTCTTTTGTCTTTGAGTTTTATCATGTAAAGTATGCTTTTTAAGGTATTCTATTTTAAAAGCAATAGGTCAAATAAAATCTATATCTACAGGCAAAAAATAAGGTATGACTTCATTTTTTTAGCCTTTCCATAAAAGCTCCTATTAAAGTGCAGCTAATAGTAAGAGTTGAGGCAGTGTTTTTCACAGGAATTTTGATTATCTGACATTATCTTTTTTTGGTTTTTAAAACGGTTCTAAATACTATTGTATAGTTTTGTTTCTTATTATTTATGTGTTAAATCTCTCAGAGTTCTATTTTGACAGTACATAGGCTCTCTCTTTGGTTTAAAGATTCAGTTCTTTATCTCCTTGCTGGCTTTGAATTTTGATTATCTTGCATTATCTTTTTATACTTTGAGTAAGGTGCTAAATACATAGGAGGTAGCTTTTACAGGTATTTTCTTACATGAGTTGGATCCCTGCTAAAAGCAAACCAGACTTTCAGTTTCCATCTTTCTTTCTTTTTTACAGTAATAATACGTGTACATGTTAGTGGTCTCCCCAAACCCCGGTACTCTATACATTATACCCTCACAATCCACGATGGGATAGATTTGCAAGGGACTGCACTCCAAATTTTGGCAGGGCACTTCTGTGTTATGTGTCAACAGAAGCAGTAAGACTATATCTCAAGTGAGGCTCTGACAATAGATACAGGGTTGACACCACTTTGTCAGTACAAGAAGCACCAAAATAGTGTGTCAGCTGTTCAAACATTTTATCTAAGTTTCCAGTAGCACTTTAAATTAAGGTGCCAGGTATAAATGGTTTATTCATGTTTATGAAATGATTAGTTGGTGCCACTACATCCTTTAATAACTTATTGTAACGCATGTTATAAAATGCATCATCAATAAATGCTTAAAAGATGTTGCTGCAGCACTACGATAAGCTGTTACAACAGTATTTTAAGATATAAGTAGTGTTCAAATAGTTTGCGCACTGGTTTAACACATACTTTGAAGTTTTTTACTAGCATGTTATAGAATGCCATATCATTTAATAAATAATAAAATATTTATAACTATCACCTTAATATAAAGTGTTACTATGTTTTCATAACTTTAATGTACTTACCTCATAGCCTGAGTAAGTCTCAAATGTGCACAAAGGTGACAGGAGAGAAACATTCCTGTCTTAGATACAAATCTTCTTGCTACCCAAGAAAAGCTGTTAAGAATTGCCCAAATTACTATGGGGCTCGTATAGCCAATGCTTGAACTGTCTATTTACCATTGAAAAAATTGTCAGGGTATGAGACAAAACAAGTTCCTACTGCATGAACTTCCAAATAAGGTCAAGTAGAAAATTATTTTAACTGCATGCAACTCCCCTGACCACCCTATTATTTAGACATTAAAGGCACTTTTACATGTGCTCTGGGGGTGGGGAGTGGTGGCACGTTAATTAAAGCAGTTCTAAGAGCCACTCTAATTAAAGTGCTGCTGTATCTCCTGTATCAGCGTCCCTGTGCTTAAAAATGGCAGTGGGGGTGCTTGAACTAAAGCTCGCTCAACAAGCTTTAGTTCAAGCACCCACCATCACCATTTTTAAGTGCAGGGATGTTAATCGTTGAGATGCAGGAAGCTTTTGGAGTGTGACAACTGCTCCAGCGTGGCGATTAATCGAGTCTGCGCCAACATGCTGGAAGAAGAACGGGATAGTTGAACATGAAAAAAGAAAATATGAAACAAACTTCAGGAATAAGGGAACTACTAACAGCAACTCCAGTGGATGATGCATCTACTAACAGCCAAGGAAAACTTCACTGCCACTCCAGAAATAAGCACAATCTCAGGGAGACAAAAAGTCTCATGTTAAAAAATGATTCATCAGGAATTCTATGACAGTGTGATAGAGGAGGGTTTGAGGCTTTGTTTTGCCTTTTTTGTTTTGTTTTGGGGGGTTTTTTAGTTTTGTGGGGGAGGTGTTTTCCAGTCAGGGCCAAATTTGCTTGTTTATTTATGTCGGGAAAATAAGCAGAATTCATGTAGTAAAATGAGCAGAAATGTTCCTTCCTTACAATTCCTTCGGTGATCCACATGTACCAGTAGGCCTTCCACAGCATTCCTTCTTATGTCCAAAGAGCATTATATAGCCTTATATGGGCGCATCTACATGTGATGTTTACTGCACAGTTGACTAATTAGCTGCACAGTAAACAATTCAGTGTCTACACGTGCACCCCTATTAGGTTGGAGTAAACTAATTTACTCTGCAGCAGAATAAATACAAATACTATCCTGCTGCACAGTAAAAAAAAAGTCCTGTAGCAGTGCACATGTAGACACTGGAGAGGTTGGCTGGGACTTGAGGGTGCTTCAGTGCGTGGGCTACCTGTAGGCTAGCCCCACAATGGACCACCCTTGTGCCCCAGTCAGCCACTCGATAGCACATAAAGCCAGGGAGACCCACCCCAGCCTGGCAGGCTGACCCCTAGGGCCCCCTGCCAGCCAGGGCTGCTCTAACCCAACTCCACGTGCTGTGCATGAATAAACTTCAGAGCTTATTGCTCTGGAGTTAATTGCTTCTGGGTGTGCAAGTGGCATGCCCAGAAGCAATGAACTCTAAAATGATAAGCTCCAGAGTTTATTCATGTGCTGTAATAGCATGTGTAGATGTGCCCTATTACTCCAAAATAACTACGCTAATAGGAATCACTTGCCAACATTGTGTGCTTCTACATGTGCTGAAATTACTGCACAATACGGGCACACATCTACACATGCATGCCTGTACTGCACAGTAAATATGGTTACTTACACTGCCTTGAGCATAAATTTGATACCTGCATCATGTAGGTATCAAATTTATGCCCAGTTAGTTACTGAACATTAATGCATATGTAGACGCCTTACTGCTCAGTAACACTGTGTGTGTGGACTGACTTGGGACTAACTTCAGTCCCAAGTCAGTCCATACACTGCACTAAAGCACTTTAATGCCTGCACGTGTAGATACTGGGCTATCGTGTAGATGCTGGCCTATTTCCACTTACTGAGCAGTAACTTACTGCACAGTAAATTTAAGCTGACATAAATGCACGTGTAGACATGCCCACTGATGCTCTATTCTAGTTTTGCCCCACTGTTTTCTATAAGAAGTGATTTGTCATAAATACATTAAAGTGTAAAACACTAACATACTGAAAAACACAAGAAGTCATTTGACAACTAACATTCTTGAATTTCCTAAGTTTGTTTAATTGGTTTTTGAATCCTTGGTTTAACATTAAACACATTTCATATGCCTCTCCCTGTAGTAAGACCTCAATTGTTTCAACATATATATTTACAATTAACATATAATAAAAAAGCATCTAACATGTAATAATAAAACAAATTATATAATAAAAACAAATCGATCATTATCCAAATGTATTGTCTTCTAACATGGCACATATTGTAACACTACAGTATTTGCATGCTCACATTTTCTTTCCTTTGGTATTTCCCACAACAAAATCCTGGTGATCTTGGACATATTTGGGCATTATTCTTCTGGATCTTTTCTGCAACAAGTCATTTTTTAAAAATTTCCAGAGTTTGTAATATAGTATTTTTAAAATTTAAAAAAATCCTATGGAAGTGTACAGTTTTCCAAGCTGAGGCATGGCCAATAGAGGCCCCTTCTACATGTTACACTTAAGGCATGATTAACCAAGTAATGAAACCATAAATGGTCAACCAGCTACATGTTCAATCAGTTAATGCCACAATATAAAGAGGAATAAGCTACAAAGTTCACAGAATATGTGTAATAAAGTTGTAGCTGCTTCCTATAATGCTGTTAGCTGAACATGTGGCAAGGGGCCCCTGTGGCCTGGAGATGCCTACATGCACCTCCAAGCCTGGGAGCTCCCAGCTGACAGGGCTCCCAGCCACAGGAGTGCCCCATGCACTGCCATGACTGGAAGACCAGCTTCTACAGTCCCAGCTGTGAGGGCACCCCATGCCCCTCCACATCTGAGAGCACCATTAGCTGTGGGGGCTCCCAGCTATGGGAGTTTGCTTCTTGCTGATATAGGGGGTACCCAGGATCAGGCTCTTCCTGCACCAGCAATAAGGCATGATAGGTCTAATGAATGATCCACACAATGATGCCCAGTGCCAGACACAGACATGGGCAAACTGGACAGCTGCCCTGGGCTTAGAGAGAAAGGGGGCACAAAAATGGTAATTGTTAAATTATTATTATTATTATTATCATTATCTCTGGCGAAGGAGAGCCTGATACTAAAAATTTACCTGGGGCTGCCAGGAGTCTAACTACTGTGCTGATCATGCCTCCTGTCATGCTCATGGGGCATGGGAGGAGGCACAATTTTGTGGACTGTGCACAATCCCATGATTAGATCCCATCATGCTTAGATCCCACCTGCACATGCAGAGGGGCCCAGAAATGTAAGCATTTGCCACCACTCAGAAAGCTGAGTGTATTTAAAATATCGAACATGAATTTATGTTAGTTAACTGAATTAGGGAAAGGCAACACGGACAGACCTATACAAACAAATTCAGGTGGAAAAGAAGTGAAGGCCATTCCTGGTATTTTCTCAGTTGATAATTATCAATTATCTTTTCTTCTATCTGAGGTTTTGTGGGTTGTTTTTTTGGGGGGGTTTTGGGGGGGCGGGGGGGTGTTATTTGTTAATGTCTAAACTCCGAACCTATATGCGTGAAGTTAAATGTATACGTACATGTTTCCATCACCAGGCCCTTAGTTTGTCTATAATGAAGAGACCGGGGTAGAACGCTATAAATCCCAATTAATCCATTATCTCATACTTTGATTCTTCCTATACTATAATCACTGGTATATATTTCATAAATATACCAGTGAAATATTTTCTTTTCCAGCAGTCCTATCTGGCTATTTGGCAAATGCTACCATCTTACATAGCTTTTGAGTTTGTAAGTGGACATCTTTACTTTTCCTGGGTGCCTGGTCCCCATTTTCCTCTTTGTTTCTATTTTGATTTTAAAGATTCTCCACCCCCATCTCCACCACCTTCTAATTTTGTATTATTTATTATTTCATTTAAAAAGCATAGGGGTTCCCTACATTATATATCTACCTGTTAAATCCTTATGTATCTGTCAGGTAATCTGCCAGTGGACTTACAGGCACACTCATTCAGAGGCACATATAACTTATGTTTCATTTTACTCTTTTATGTCTGAAAGAGAGAGACTCAAAGATACTTGTTCTCTTTCTTGCAAAGAAATTGTGAATTTCTGATGTGCATGCGCACTGCACAATGTCTTCTTATTTTTTAGATAGGGCCCTAGGGGCATAACAATATATCATTGTATTCTTTGCCTAACAATTGTTAACATGTGACACTTGTATTTGCCCCAAGATAATGTACAAATATGTTTTACAGGTTTTTCTAATGATAATCATGATATTTCATTCTTCTTGCCCTTCTAATAATGATAACAGTATAGCATTTTTTTTTACTGTTCTCAGTGAGTCTGACATTCAATTTGGAGAATCTAATGTCAGCAAGAAATCCATATGTACTCTTGAGAGTGGTAGGCAAGCCCCTTCAATCTATTTTTAGGTTCCCAGAGAACAAGGTGATAATTTTTTTTTCCTCAGAAATTTGTTTCTTATGCATTCCTACCCTTCCGATATTTATAAAGCGTAAGTTTATGCTTTATCTTATTGGAAATATTTTTCACATCAGAACTAAATGTATACTGGAAATATAATGACACCTGTAAGATTTATACAGCTGTATAAAAGAGACTTCTTTGCAGTAAGACAACTTAGTCTTTCAAAATGGTGTTTACATGTTGATCAAGGCATAAATAAGATCATGAGCAAAGAGTCTCTTAATACATGTATATTTTCTAGAATGATATACCTTCTAGTTTACAGAGGATTATTCAGTTATTTCAAATCCGTTTTACTGTTGTAGGTTTGGCTCTTTAACCACATCTTCATTAGAAAACATCCAGTTATGAGAGGCTAGATTTCAGTGAGTCCCATTATTACACCGTAACAATATCTCAGTTATCAGCAATCCAGACTGGTAGTAAATGATGGTTGTTTTGTGGCCTTTATGAAATGAGTTTGGTACTCTCCATTCGGTTCTTTAGTGACCAATGTTTATTTTACCCACAAAAACCTACTACACTTGACACTAAATAGCAACCATCTCAGCAGAGGACTCAAGAGACCAAGCAATGAACTAAAGGTGACTCTTTACAGAAGAGGGTGAATGTGCACTACTGAGGCCACAAGGGAAATTTGCATTTCCATGCCCCTGCTGTTGCTGCTGTGCAAACAGAGAAGCAGTCAGCAGGTCTGTTGGTCCAGCACCTCCAAAGACACTAACTGCACAGTCTATAAAAATGTTTTTAGAAAAGGAAGTATCAAATGCCAAGTGTTCTTAAGATTGCGCTTGCACTGCTTAATAGTATTGTATCTACAGCAAATGTAGCAGGCTTCATTAAGAACATAGGGCCATAGCTTATTCTCCTCAGGAAATGTTGATGAAAGGCTGCACATTCCCAGGGATTCACCTTGCAGTTCCTCAGGGGGAAATGTTTTATATCCTATGGAACTATGGAAAGAAACTTCCAATCCATACTCTGCTGGTCTCAGTTGAAATGACTGCCCCTAACCTGTCCCAGTGGTAGCATAGCTTTCTTTGAAACTAGGTTTCCGTTGGCTCTCTTTCCATTTGCCAATTTGAAGACCTATCTTTTGAAGGAGGTGCAGACAAAGAATGTGAATCAAGTTGCTGATTATAATCTGCACAGAGTCCTATTTCTATATCTATTATTCTTAAAAAGTAGAAGGCACAGTTGGCACCAGCTCCTTCCAATACCTTGTGTACTTCCTCTACCCTGTGGACTATGTACCCAGAAGAGAGGCTTCTGTACACTTCTGCTGTTTCTCCCCCTCCCATCCCAAACCTCCCCATCTATCCAGTTCCTCTGACATCTGTTCTTCTCTTCTATCTTTAGTAAAGAAGAGCTGGTAGGCCTTGAAAAGAATAAATGCATAAGCAATGACTACATCTTGCATTGTACACAATAGTATTAAAATGTTTTCTCCCACATTTCTTACTTTTAAACCATAGTGTAATTTTTTATTAAACTCTCTGTTTAATTAATTAATTTATTTTAATGCAGATCTAACTGCACTCTTTTTCCCTTTGGGCTATATTTGACAACTTATAGTAGTCAACAGGGACTTCCTGGGCCACCTAAAAGCAGAGATTAATCCGAACAATTTAGATCTCTTCCTGCTCCACAAGAGGATGGCATTCGATTGGATTATTTAGGGAGGACAAAGTGTTTTTGTTGATGAGCAAGATGAAATCCTCAGAGAGTGAAATCAATCTTATGTAGAGACCCTGGAGCATTGATCTTGGTGTACATTGACAATTTCTGGTTGTTTAGCTATTTGGAATGACCGCACAAAATGAGCAAGTTGTTATAGTTTTAAGGTTTTGGTATTTATTGGCAACCCCAGCACTCATATGATTAATCACACATTCAGAGTGTGAGCTCAGTGGAAATTGACTGCAACGCAGCAGAAACAAAGTTTTCAGTTATCATTGTGTAATAAATTGAAGCTATATCCCTAAGCAGATTTGTCTTCAAGTTTCCAATTTGCCTTGTTAAAAGTGTTGTTTATACAGTAGTTAGCAAAAATGCAAGTAATTACATACAGAATTCATTCTAAGCAATTCTTTATATTTTTTCTCTTTATTGGTTTTCTATCTTCATTATCCAATCTTTTGTTATACCTAAGCAGAAACCACATTCAGGAGGATCTGTTAGCAGCCATGACACTGTATTATGGGCTTGCTTATATTTAATACAGTATTTCCTGGATATCATGCAGCAAGGCAAGGCCTTCTGAAAAAAATGACTCAAAATGCAAATGTCCTTTAATAAACCGTTTTTGTCTTCGGACTTGCACTCGGTGGTGTTTACAAGTAAAACGCAGGAACAGAACTACTAACCTTTCAGTTTATGTGTTATATCTCATTTTGCAAAATAATATTTATTCTAAAGAGCATTTTTTAAACATTGCTGGGTTTTTTACATACACATTTCATGTGGTAAGAACATCTGTTTATGTTGCTAAACCCAGATCTTATTTTACACAGAGAGAGAGAGAGAGAGAGAGAGATTTGAAAATTGGAGCTATTCTTTATGAAATACAAGTCTTGGGAGGTATACATTTAGCTAGCCAGGTGAGCAGCAGGTCAAAAAAAGGGTGCAGAGTTAATGAAGAAAGAAGTAATTCCAGCTATCATGCACCAGCAAGGACCCTGTAGTTCTCTAGTCTTTCACAGTTGCCATTGGGATCTTACTGTCACCTCCAAGCAGTTGTTAGGCTGCACTTACCAGAGATAAGAACAAAACTGTGCAAAAGAAAGGGGAAACCCGGTAAAGCTGGCCTTGTGCTTCCCTTGAGAGGCGTGTACACTCATAATGTACAGAAACTGCATCCATATCAGGAGAGACCTAATTATAGAGCTCAGAGATTTTAATGACACACTGAAATTTACATGCAATTGAAAATATGAATATCCCTAAGCCAGCAGTCAAAATTCTGAATGATTGGTTTCAGAACCCATAAATTATAATTTAGGAGCTCTTTCCTTAAGGTTGAGTCTTTCATACAGTTAGAGATATTTATTTTTAAAAATGAACAGCGTTCAGTCTAAACCTCTTGAATTTTATGGCCCAGTGTCTTTTATCCATTTGATGCTTCTTTCTGAATGCCCTCTCAGAACAGCGCTTATGATAATAAATTCTTCACAATTATCTTTCCATCTTTATATTACAAAATCCTATATCTGATTAGGATACAGCAGTACTGGAAGCAATGAATATCCTTTTAATTCTCTGAGGCTTTTTTAAGGACACCATTACTGAATCATTTCTTTCAGGGTTCATATTAGACGTGATTGTTGTTGTGGTGTGGGTTTTTTTTTGGTAGCTTATATAACACTATAGTTGCCTAGTTGACTGACTTCTATGTTCCTTGTTTCTCTTTAGCTTCAGGGAAACATCCCTATATCTCTACCTGTAGTGGAGATAAGGAGTTGTCACAGCTGCTGTCCATGCAGTCCTCAAACCAGAGAGTACTGTAATAAATCCTATTTTATTTTATGGACAAATAAATGCTGAGGTAAAATATTCGAGGATCGTTGCTTGAATACTTGCCATAGCAGCGCTACTGTAATAACCACTATGACATTAATTTACTGCAATGTGCCGTAGGAAGAAGGAAGAAGGAGGGAGAAGGACATTAAAAGAGAAAAATTACTATCCTTCGGATTTATTGGGATTGGCCTTCCTCATTTTCAGCCATCATTAGTTGATTAGGTGCTGATGACAGTATGGACAAGCATGCTAGAATAGTTGGCTAAGAAAAGCCCTAAAGGTACTCTGTTAATTGAGATGATGTTCATATTGTACTTACTGAACATAACTGCAGACAGTGAAATAAGAGCTTAGTGTTGTGTAACAGACCACAAGAACATTCACTCATTATCAGTCTGTAAAGGGGTGAAAACGCTATATATGGGCTAATATTACTACTGAAAACTCTGTAATATTGAAAACTTGTACAGCCTTTATGGCAAGTAACTCTATCTATTTTATATACACTCCTGGGAGATGATGACAAACCTGTCTAATGTTGTTCCATAGTACCATTAAGGAAACATTACTTTATCACAGGAACAGAACATTTACTTATGCCTTCATCTTGTGAGTGCTATGCACCTGAACATAGTGAAATGGCCAAATCTGCTTACTCCGTAGAAGCGCAAATATTATTAATATGCCTTTTGTCTGTTTATAACCCATGGACTTCATTTTTTCAAGTAATTTAGAGAGAACAGCAAAGGAACTCAGGTCCTACCATCTTGGTAATGGAAATTTAGGATTGTGCTGGTTGGGAGATGTTTGTGGACAATGTGCAATGGCATAGATGTTTGGGATGAAATTTGTCCCTGTGCAGCAGGTTAGCAGGACGAGACAACTGTGGCTACTAAAAATTCCTTGAGATTAAATAGTTGAACAGTGGTTCATGGCCTTGTTTGCTCTGCACTGGAGGTAGGAGGGATTTCAAATGCAGTACATGAATTTCTCAAACAAAGAATTTTGAAAAGAAGTGGAAACTATTTCAAGGGCCAAATCATTTATTACTTAAGAAAGTAGTGCCATGGATGTAAGTACTACTACTCTCATGACTAGAGACAATTATGGCTCAATTATGGCCAATTTTGCAAAATCAGTTCTTTAAGGTATTACATTGATCCAAAAAAAAGTCCTAAAAATTAGATGTTGCTTCATTTTGGGAAAGGAAGGAGGGTAAATTAAATCTGTCTTTTGACAGGTTCATCTTGGTACACATAACACTTGCTTAAAATACATGAAGGATCCATCTCAGCAGTAACAGAACCAAATGCTGTAAGGCTCACTCAGATGGTAAGACAACATAGAGCTAAATAGCAAAAACATTATTTCTACATATTATATTCTGGTGTTGATAGCTATTGAGATAAGGATTAGAATGCATTGACCTATGAGATAAAATAGTGATGTGATGTAGCTGGTCAGCATTTGAACCTTAAAATGATCAACTCACTGTCTCACTCAGTATGATTTACTACTTTTGGTCACTCACAAGCCAAATTTCTCCTTGTTTTTAACAATGTGTATTAATAAGTAAACTATGCATGTCCAGAAGTTTGGTTCAAATATTAATACAGATGTATTGAATTTGCATTTTTGCATGTATTGAATTGCATTTTTTCAAAGCCCACAGTATGCTTATCATAAGAACTGTACAATAGGCCAATGTGTGATACAAATTGTAATGTACATACAAAAATAACAATCCAAAAGAGTCTAGAGCCACATATTTCATTCAACTGTGAGTATGAGTACATGCATAAAAGTATACAGATTTGTATGCCAAATCGGTGACCAGTTACTGGATAGCATATGCAAAGGACTAGTTATACATCCAGTTGATTATCCATACACACAGCTGATATTGCCATTGCTGGCCTTTAAACCAAGGGGTTTTTTATAGGATGGCATTACTATTCAAAGGCTTCTTGTGCAGTAGTCAGATATTTTTATGATAAGTATGGCTCTATCTTAAATGTCTGGTAAGATAATAAATGGTATTGTCTTCTCTTAGGCCTGCTGTGACTTTGGCGTGCAGTGGAAGTTATGTAGTGTTTGATCATGTTATTGGATATCTAGACATACAGTGGCAGAATCTTAAGTAAAGGTCCCTTAAACCTCTGCAAGCAGTCAGAAGGAGCCATGAACAAGCTGAAGAATATTTGAAGACACAAGATAAGGAGTTGAAACCTCCAAAAGAAACAAGAGATATATAATACCAAAGACACGAAGTACCCAACAAAGCGAAAATAATCTAGATTTAAAGAAATTCACTTGAAAGTGTACATATGTACACAATAATGGCAGGCTTAGAAGGAAACAGAAAAGAATCTTGTTGCTAATATTTTAAACTATTTCTAATTTCACCATTATTTTTTATCTATATTCAGATTCATTTGCTGCTCCACTGGAAGTAATAGAAAACAGATTTATTTGCTGTATGCCTTACCCTTATCCAGACAAGCAGCTTACTAAGAGGGCAAGATCAAAACCATGTGACTAGAGCCTTGGTTCTCCATTTGTCTTGCATCCAATGTTATCATTTATACCTGTGGCAAGAAAGCACAGAGTGCAATTAAACACAATCATTCTGATGTGATAATATTTTTCCAACCAGTTTGCAGAGCAGCGAATAACTACACAACATACAAAGGAATGCAGTTCGTCTCACAGCCTCTCACTCAAACCAGCTGGAATTTCTGGTCTACATCATCCTTCCACTGGCAAATAACATTGGGGTGAGGAGAAAATGACTTTTTCCAACATAACAGAAATTGCAAAGTAATTTTTCAGTATCCTGGTTGAACAGATATAGCACAATTAAAGAATCCAGCTATATTGCTCTGAATTTGAACAAAGGTAAAATAAGTAAGGTTAATCTGAGATGTGGAAAGATATAAACTGCCCACAGCTGGTTATGTACACACCAATTTGTCTCTTCAGATACTAAGACTAATGCATTAACAATATTTTTCAGTCACAGAATCGTTAGAGGACAAAACCTTCCTAGTCAAAACCCAGATAGTAAATATTACCTCTTATTTTTCCAGACATCTGTGCACTTCATGAATCCAGCTAGAGATACAGGCAGATCTAGAATTTTGAAAAGCGGGGTGCAGATGGTGAGGTGTATCATCACATATAAAACAACACTTATTTTTCCCAGTTAAAAATAAACCAGAAACTCTACTAATACGTTAGGGGCCTAGGGCTGTACTATTCAGTTTAAGATTGAAGCAAAAACAAATATAACTTCACTAGAATGAGTTAAAAACAATGTACAGGGCTGTGAAATCGGATCTTCATTACCAGGAGCAGCTAACAGACAGCTGAATTGCAAAACAAAGGATAGCTTGATAGGTGGACCATCAATACCACTAAAAAAGAAGAGCAGATTGTTAACACCTGTGGGGATCAAATAGAAGGGATCAAATAGATTATATGGAGCCATGAAATCAAGTGACTCCCTCATCACTGCCTGGCTAGAAATGCTGTTGCCACTGCCCAGAAATTGGTTTTAAACTTTGACTAGAGCAGTGTACCACCCCCCTGCTGCCCTCCCCCCACAATCTGCCCCTGGCAAGAGGTGAAGGTACCTTAACCTGAGTTGTTCCCATGATATCTCTGGACTAGCCAAAAGCTTGGGAGAAGTCAGCTTCTGTCTGATTTCTAGCATACTTCTGCTGACCCATGGGGATCTCATATGGGTAGAAAAACTAGACAGAGCAAGTTTGTTTCAACCAAACTGCCAAGGCTTTTCTAATGCATTAACATTTTTTTTAAATGATACCAGCTCAAATTTATTAGAAGATATTTCATTGTGTTTCTAAGAGCAATTTTTGCCGAGCATAGAGACTGATACAGCAAAACAAGCTGTATATGAGGTAGCACTGCTAAATGCCTAAGGAGACTGCCTGTGTTTTGACAGATTTTGATTTTGTGGCAGTTTTGGTATTGTATGACTGATTAACTTTATCCTGTTTTTTATACATCTCTACAGTACTTCTTCCCATCTGTCTTCGCTGACTTCTCTAAGACATCAACAAATCAGATGTCAATCAGGCCTTCCTGCACAACCCACTAGACTGCAGAACATCCTTCCCCTCTTTCATATTTCTTGGGTTTTCTTCTCTTTTTACTATAGATTAAGCATTTCCAGACTCACTGGAACGCCAAACCTTTAGGCAATATCTTGAGTGGCCACTATAAAAACAACTGATAGTGTTTCATGATGTTCATCATTCCTGCAGCACTTGTCCGAGCACTAGCCCAGTAAATCCTTTTAATATTGCAGCAGATTGGGATTTTTACTTTTATTTTTTTCTTTTTTAGCCAGCAGGGCATACAGATCATGGCCACGGAAAAGGAACATGAAATGTTTTTGATTCTGTTTAATGATGGTGACGTTTAAATAGCCATGACTAGAGAAGATCAAATTAATCATTGTGAATACCATTTGTTGCTAATTCAGCCCATTTTTCTCTTCATGAATAGTTTATGAACAGATCCTGAAGTCTGTTAATATATTCCAAATTTGTATTTGTGGGGTAGTTTGGAGTAACCAGCATTAACCTATTGCTGCTTCACACATTGTTCACTTCAAGAATTCTCTATTCACTATTTGTGCAGCATAATGGATCACAGCCACATGAAGTTAGTCTTGATCTCTGACTAGATGACTAAAATGTTAAAACCTACAAAGGAACAAATAGTTAATAGTAAATAACAAATAGGAGACTTTTAAAAACACGTTCATCCGTGCTAAAATTTATAAAACTATTGTTAGTTGCAAACATTACCAAAGCCTGAATTGTTGCAAAGCCTGAATAAGCGTCAATAAAACCAATTATGACTATTCTGATTACAACCATAGCAGTGAATTGTATTTAGAGCACTGTTTGTTAAAATTGTTGTGAAAATAAGTATACTTAATTATTTTGAACTTAGATTTTTCATTTTTGTTTATAAATGAGTACAGGCAAGTATAACTTCAATATCTATTGCAGAAATAATTTTTGAGATAGTTGTATATTAGGATGCACCGGTTATATTGTACATCTCACTTTTTCAGTTACATGTAAAGGAAAATAACAGAGCAAAGTTACGTATTTCACTAGCATAAATCATCTATTACAGAGAGTAACAACAATTATAACATGCTGCAGAAGCATGAGGATTTAGAGAAAATGACATTGTTTACTGTTTGAAAAATAGGATAACTGCATAATAAAAGACCCTAATCTTGCAGAGTCTAATGGACATTAGTAGTCCCATAAAGTTAAACATGCAAGTCTTTGCAGAACTGGGGATAAGACCCATATCTGCAAAGGGATTAGGCACCTAACTCCCATTAAGATTGAAATCAATTGAAATCAATAGGAGTTAAGTGCCTAAGTACCTTTGCAGGTCTGGGACGCAGGGGTTTCATTATGAAAAGGTGAAGTTAAAGTTGCTTTCGTAACTTTCATATGGCCCTCTTCAGCTTGTACAAATATGATTTGGACTCTAATCATGCAAAATGCTAGACAAGTGCTAATGGCATCAATGTGGATCATATAGTATGTAAAGTTAAGAAGTTGGTATGTCTTTGACTTAAGTTGTAATGCATGCAGCAAAACACCTTCACACTTGTTCATTTCACAGCCTGGGCCTCTCATTTTTTTATCCTGAAAGTCATTGGTGTATGGGGGAATGGAGGAGCAGTTCTGCCTCTTCAATTCTCAGAGCCAGCTCTAGCATTGAGGAGTCAGACCAGGGGTGGGCAATTATTTGGGTTAGAGGGCCACTTAAGGAATTTTGGTTATATGTTGAGGGCCAGGAGGGGCTGACCCAACCTTGGCCTCCCATCATGGCTGTTTACACTGCCTAGCAGGAGGCTGGGGGGAGCCAGGAAGATGCCAACTGATCCTATCTGGCCCCAGGCCCATCTACCCTGCATCTGCCTCTGGGGGTGCCAGACGGAGCAGGCAGGTGGGTGGGCAGTAGAGAGTCTCCATAGAGACCAAATTGGGACCCCTGCAGGCAGGGCATGCTCAGCTGGGTGGATGGGATGGAGCCGCGGGTGGGTGGGGAGCAGCATCCAGAAGCAGGATGGGTGGGCAGGGTCAGGTCTGGGATTGCAGGGTGGTGACAGTGCAGGGCTGGACCTGGGGCAGAGCTGCGACCCACTCTTTGCATGACCAAGTGATAGGTGCTGGTTCTGCAGGTAGGGGCTGGCCCCTGCCTGCAGAACGTGCACCCATTGCAGGGATGTGCCAGGAGCAGATCATAGCTCTTCCCTGAGCCCCGACCCTGCACTTTCACCACCCTGTGACCCCAGCCTTGGTCCCACCTACCCATTCTGCTCCTGGGCATTATCTCTGCCTGCCCACAGCACCATCCCATCCATCTGGCCAAGTGCACCTTGCCTGCAGGTCTTGGGTCAGTGTCCATGAAGACCCCACCCACCCACTCAGTCTGGTGCCCCCAGTGGTGGGTGCAGGGCAGACAGGCTGGAGTGCTCAGGCAGTGGGGCTGGGGCCAGCAGCAGCAGCAGACACTGGCAGGGGCAGGCAGAAGGGGGCGCCACCACCGAGGCTGGCCAGGAAG
>NW_005841863.1:2725051-2731138 GCF_000455745.1 Alligator sinensis
AAGTCTAGCTGCTGCACTGCTCCTGCCCTGCCATCATGTCACCTGACCCCATGGACTACAGCTCCCAGGGGTGGCAGTACTGGCTGCATGTGCCATGCCTTGGGCTGCCCCCTGCACCTGGGTCAGGCTGGGCCAAAGGACCTGCTGCAGGCCAGATGGTCTGGATCCAGTCCAGGAGCCATATTTTGCCCATCCCTAAGTCAGACTTTCTTAGGAGGAGATTCAGGGTTTGAGGCAGTTCTGATGGAGCCAAATCAAAATCTAAGAGCAGCACACGTCTTTACACATGTAGGTTGTGAAAGCATTTAGATTTGATTATTCCAGAAGGGGGAAGGGGAGGGGGTGTTATTTTGGATATTTCTCAGGTACTTAAAGTGAGACAAAAGGCTTGTCTGAAGAATCCCAAGATAGAAGGCTTTGTCCCAGAAGAAACCTAAAATCTGTTTTTACCTTTAAAAACTCTAGCTTGCTCCAATGGCACCAGATTCTTAATGGATCCTCTTCTCCCCAAGTGCCTCTCTCAGGCACATTGAGAGTATGTCTACACTGCATAGGGCTGTGATGGGCATTCTGCTTCTAGTACCTGACCTAACTTGTTCAGAAGTAGCTCACATTTTCTTTGCAATGCAATGTTTTGTGTATACCACAAGGGACATAACAGATGCAGAGCTTGGATCCAGCTTACTTACACCAGCTGGGAATTGTTCTGTAATAGAGGAAATTTCCCTTGGGTAGTTGCAAGTAGATACCAGGATCTTTACACCATTTGAATGGTAGATTTGATTAGGAAATCTGAAATCTGACCATTATGTTCTTTTAATGCCATTATTTCATGGAAATTCAAAGGATTAAAAAAAATAAAACATTTCATTGTATCTGAATAATTAATGCTATAAAATGGGCTGTATGGGACAGTGATATTATGGAAGTCCTGTATAACATTGATATTGTACATTTGCAAGTAGTTAATTAAAAGATAAAATGCCAACAGATAGCACTCAGGAGTATATAGCATAGCTCCTGCATTTATAAGATCAATCAAAACTCTTTGTGCACTATATATGGTTTCTTCACAGAGTTTAAGACTGGCAGGAAGCTAGAGAATAGGTCAGCAAGTAACAAATCAGAGGGAACTGGTAACAGGGGACTATGCTACCAGTTTTCAGAAGTTTCTGGTCACATTGCTGGAGGGAATATTATAATCTACTGGTTTGGAGAGATCAGGGGAGGAATAAAGAGGTGGACTCCATGGTGTTAATCACAAAGGATATGTCTCCACTTCTATTTCGGGTGCAGGTATTTTTGTTTTACTGTCTAGCTCCATTACAATGGCCAGGGCCCCAGAGGAATAAAGATAAATGGTGCAGCTCCTTCTCAGCTCTCTGCCTATGGTGTTGTGACATAGATACCTTCCCAATACTAGGCCTTTCCACCCTAAAATTTCTTACCATGGTCTCAGGCCACTGTTATTACAGTGGCATTATTGTTACAATGTAAGTCCTGGTCCATTAAGTAACTTAAATAGGTGGGTAACTCAGTTGGTTGGATATACTCAAATGAGTAAACTGAGGTATGTGTTTGTGGGTGCTGACAAACATGCAGGTCCCCGCTGTAACTCATGGCACTCCACAGGAAGTTCCATGAATTACAGTAATCCCCCAGACCCAACAGATGTTTGCAGTTGGGTCCTGGGCATTGCAGGATCGAGCTGCAGTTTGGAGCACCTGAGAGTCTGCAGCTGCTCTCCCCTGCCCCTCCCCACTCCCAGTTCTGGTGCTGTCTTCAAAATGGGAGGGGGGAAGGAGAGGAGGGGCCTTAACCTGAGGTTTAGCCAGCCTGCACTGGAGGGTGGAGCAGGTGGATTGGAGCCCCCACCCTTCCATGCTCTGACACAAGTTAATGAAGTTGTTCCACATTGGAGTGCCTTGGAGGGCTCAGATTGTCACATGTTCATGCTCTTTTAAGGTGTTTTACAGGCATGCCATTATGTAAGGGTACAGCTGTAGAGCACTTCAGGGGGCTGATAATATGACAAAATGTCACTTGTCTCAACGCCCTAAGTGCTTGGCAGAATTAATGCCAAAATGAAGGTCCAGTGCTGTAATCTGATGCAGTGATGGAGAGCTACTGAAGATATGACACAGGTCTCTGTTGGCCTGTTACAAATAGATGTAATCAGAGATGGGAGCCATGATGTGTAGAGATGCTAGGTTAGAAATGGTGGGACATTTCAGGAGAAAGGAAAGGCTAGGGTAGATAAGGCCTCATAGTTAATGTTCCACAGACCCAGCAACAGGTAAGTACATAGCTGAATCTTATAATTCAGTCAGGGCCCTGTCAAACCTTGAGAAAATGCTTTCTGGTAGAAGCAGCCCCATGCAAATGCTGTGATAGGGACCCCTTGGACAAACAGATTCATATGATGCTGCGTAGCTAACTCTAGTCTCAGGCCACTGATATTACTGTGCCATTATTGTTACACCAGTTGGGTGACCAAGTGACTTAACCTATTGGTCATTCCTATTGGTATACTCACCTGCTTAAAATAAAGTACATGCTTAGATGCACTACTGAATAAGGGTTAAAAAATTAAGAACAATTTTCTTTGAAACCTTGCTTGAAGGAGCCATTAGCACCCAGACACTTCAGTAATGAGCAACTTCCACAGAAATAATAACTAATGAAAATACTAAGAGAAAACCAGAATGTAAAGAAAAATAGGAAATAATTATAATCTTATGAAAATACATATTTTACCAAGTAAATAATAGTGGGGGGGTTTTGAGATCTCAAACAATTAACACAGATCTAAACCCTCTGGTGTTTGTTCTTGGGAGAGATGTTCAAGACAGATATACTCCAGAGACCCCAACTGATGAAAAGGAGAATTTTCTATTCCCCTGGCAAAATAATACACATTGTGTAATTTTTACTAAATATTTTTAAAAGGAAATTACACATACAAATGCCATATTGATAATGATAGCTCAATACATAGATACTAAGGTGATAGGCACTTTACCAATACAATAGATAGATAAATACTAAGAATTAGGCAATATAATGTTAAGGTTGACAGCCCTGTACTTAAATTTATCTATTACCTTAATTGCTGTTAATAATAAAGACTAACACTTAAGCCCCAATCCTGAAAACTCTTACAAGGGTAATGTTATGGACATGAACTGAGTAGGATTAATCACATGGGTAAAATTGCTCATATGTATGTATGCAGGATCAAGGTTTAGATAATAAAGGCTTTTTGGCTAATGATAGCAAAACGCTCAATTTAGGAGTAGATTTTTAAACTATAAACTCTTACCTGCATGAACAGTATAATCACTTATATAAGAGGAGCACAGCATATGTGTGCAAAAGTATAGAGTTACGAATTGCAAGGCACCTCTGATACGAAAGGTGAAAATAACAGCGTACCTACAATTTAGAATAGAAGCTGTTGTATACCTTATTTAATAGAAACTACTGGGGAGTGTTACAATGTTATGATTATATTTTTCCCCAGCAGCTTGAATTAATGCAGTGTCAGCATTAAGTACAATAAGCCATCTCTTTCAGCCTTTTCTCATGTTAGCTGTCACATTGTACACATGACAGGGGAAACTAAAACCCACATTCTTAGCAACTGTGAAGCAGTTGCCTTGTACCAGAGCACTGGTGAGAAGCACCTCTCAACCTTGCTGAACCAACCAGAGAAAAATTTCCTGTTTTAAGGGATGTCCAGAATTCTCTATATGCCCTCAAACTCCTATTACAAGGCCTGAACCTAAGGAAAGAGGATTTGCCTAGGAGAATTTCTCAGTGCCAGGACAGCCTGGGCAGACCACTGACTCCCTATTTAAAGTAGAGCAAATCTGAACATCTAATTTTTATACCTCCACCCCGAAGCCGTGCTCTGCATGGCTCAGATATAGCCTGAAACCTGGGCATAAACCTTTATCAAATTTTTAATTTATCTACTAAAGAAGGTATTATATCAGGCCACATCACTGGCTACTTATGTTCACTGTAATTTATAGGGTTAAAACTAGGCCTGTGCGAAGCAGCTAGTATTCACTTCAGATTTGGCTGATTCGGGGGACAGTGATTCAATTCAGGGATTCGAATCACTGTCTCGAAGCGATTTGGCCAAATCTGATTCGGAGATTCGGCCGCCACCAAATCAGCTGAATCTCTGCAACAAACAGGCCCAATCCCCTGCCCACACTCCCAGCCCCATCAATGGCTGCCCCGCCTGGCCCCAGCCTCCTGGCTCTTTAATAAAATTTTTTTTAAAAAGCCCTGCATTCACCAGATCCTGCCAGGCAGGGGGTTGATCCCCAATGCCCCCAGTGCCCTGCACTGCATGGGGGAGCTTTGCCATGAGCCACCAGAGGCCCTGATGGCCACTGCAGCAGCCAGAGAGTGCAGGGCTTTTTTTTTTTTTTTTTTTTTAAAGCACTGGGACACTGGGGCCAGTACAGGGCAGCCAGGGGGGGGCTGGGAGAGCGGGTGGGGGTCAGAGGGTACTCAGGGGGGGCTGGGGGGCCAGACAGGGGATGGGGCCTGGTGCGGGTCCCTCCATGGTCCCCTCACCCCACCTCCAGCCCCCGCCCCCTACTTACCGGCACAGAGTCTAGGTCCAGCTCCCTGCAGCGGTGAGCAGTGACTACCCGAATCTCTGAATCTCCAAATACTTCTCCAAATCTTTTCTGAATCAATTCGGAGGCTTCGGATCAATTTGGACCTTTTTATTAGTCTCCTGGTTCAGTTCAGATTCAGAGATTCAGCCACCAAATAGGGTCAAATCTTCTCCAAACAGAATCAGCACCCGGAGTTTTGTACAGCCCTAGTTAAAACAGACAAAATAATTGTCTTGAGGGGACTTAATCAAGGACATCCTTTGAGACCGTTTTGTGCCTCTGCTTTATCCTGCAGGAAGCAGGAGCTAAGCCATGGTAATTTAGCAGCTGTTTCATTCAGAGAGGTTAGCTTTCCCAATTGAGCTTCCAACTAAAATAATTCCAATAGAACCACATGTAAAAATTTGCTGTTCTTTGAAAACTGAAACTCTGCACAGAGACAGATGGATTTCAGTGGAATATCTGACAGCACATAGCCTGGGTTCAAACCTATCCGTCAGCAGGTGTGCCTGGTAGTCTGGTTCCTGCCAACTCGCTCACTCAGCTCCCTCCCAGTCCAACTGATGGAGGGGTTGCCCTGGCTCTTGGCTCTTCAGCAACTGAGTTTCCTGGGTCCCCAGCAATAAGCTGCCTTCCAGAATTGGGGACCCTACACTTACAGGGACTGCCTAAGTCAGAGCTCCATTTGTGCTTGTGGAAAATTTCTTCTTTTTTTTTCATTCCAGATTGAAACAAGCACACATCATGAAATAACAAATCCCTCTGTAAAACAGGGTTACCTTGGTCTGTTCAGCTCCAGCTTTGAACCCAACACTGCTCCCACTGAAGTCCATGAGGAATTTTGTTACTAGTTCCTTTCCAAACTAGATCAGTCTGGTTACTAGGACCTCCCAAGTTTGAGCTCTTTACATTATATTGCTATTATTTATTATTATTTGTCACAAGGCTGAGAAATGCGCTGGGCACCTCCCAGGACAGATAACAGGATATGATCTTGAATGGTTTTGGCAGGTTCTGTCCTGCTTTTCCATTGCCCCTGAGATTTTGTTTACTTTCAAGGACTGGACAGGTGTCTGATATTAAATGTGTGTGAAGTCACATGAAATATCAAACCTGATCCCAGCTTTTAAATGTGTATTTTGATGCAGACCTCTAGGCAGCTCTGTTTCTAAATACATTTTCCTGCACTGAAGGGAGAAAAAAAAAACCTAGCTTACATATTTATGTATGCAAATGAGATGTTGCAGGTTGTGATAGGTTATCTGTATTTTTAGGGGCTCTTCTTGAAAAGCTTGCCAAGAGGTTACAGCTGTGCCATGTGATGTGGCAGTTGCTAATGTACTGTAACTATACTTTCCTAGTGAATGGCAGAGTAAACAGGTATATAAAATATGCATAAATGTTAGTGCATCTGTTAGTACTTCTTTAACACTAAAGTAAAATTCAC
>NW_005841863.1:2731157-2735718 GCF_000455745.1 Alligator sinensis
TTTCTAACATATTTCTCCTGTCTGTCGTGAATATGTGTATAAACAGTTTAATACATTACATATACAGCAACTATACAAGCAGACTGTGCAATGTACTGAGTACATAGTGAAAACATCTGTGCTGTATCCAATATTATACACATACACACACGCACACACACACACACACACATATATATATGTATATATCTACATATATATTTAAACATATCTATATATGTATATTTAAATACACACATATATTTGAATACACACGTATATAAGGTTTTTTAAAACCCTGTCAGTTATGTTTGTAAACAGAAATTATGGATTAATAAGTAATTAATAATAATTACATATAAGAGCACTATTTGTCAAATGCTGACTGAACACTGTGCTTCAAAATAACCCTGTGAGATTTATAACATGGTGATGATCATCTTTATCTATGAATAAACAAAGGCACCCGAGAAGGTCACACCAGACTTCTTCAGAAATCTTTATAGAACTGAGAGCTGAAATCTGAACCTGAATTTTCAAGTGTCAGCTACCTGTTCCCTCTCTGATTAAAAGACTTTTTTCATGTAGTTCTGAAAAATAAATACTCAAAAACTTACCAGATGCAATATTACAATGCTGGAAAAGAACCAGCTCTTGTTCTAGAACATGATTCCAAAAATCCTAGACTGACTGATTTTAATGCCATTCCTCCAAGTTCTGTTGCCCCTAGGCATCCCAGCCAATAATGTCCTCAGTTTAGGAGGACTCCTTTTCCAGTATCATTCCTAAGTTATTTTAAGCTACTTTTCTTTGTTTCCCTTAACCTGTACCATATCATATAGTGCATTAGCTTTTTGAAGGCTGAAGGACAAACCAAGTGGTTGCATTAAGTGTTTCGGTAGCAATGGCAGAGATTTCTAAAGTAGTCACTGCAGCTAGGATTAAATCTCTCATTTTTCCTCCTTTTAAACATTGCTAGTTTCTGAATGATTCCTGCCAAGTGACACAGGACTCAGAAGCTGGGAAAAATGCATGTTTTCCATTTTGCAAAGTATAAAAGAACTTATATGGAAGCATGTCCTTAACAGGAATGCAAGTTTTCTTTTCTTTTTTTGTTACAAAAAATAACGACTATGCACAATTTTTTTAAATTGCCTGATTGTTTGTTAGGTCGTGTGTAGATAAAACAAGAGGTGTGTGTGCACGACACTTTAAAGCTGGGTAAATGCTTTTGCATTGCGTTAATGGTGTTGGTGTTTGCACACCTCCATGGTGTATTGTGCATTAATTCCAGCCGCTGTAGGAAATTCAGTGGTGTAATGCACCTTAAATGACTTGGGGCACAGCAAACTAAAACTCCTTTGAGGAGTTCTAGTTTGCTGCCCCTACAGTCGTGGCGTGAAGCACTGGGCTCTGTGCAGCTCCATAGCTCTGCAGGAAGCCCTGCAGGCACCATGGCAGCAGCCTGGGAAAGCAGCTTCTTCCAACAAAAGTTGTGAGTTTGAATTTCCCTCTCCCCCCACACCCAGAGCCTGCCTGCTTAAGCTGCAAGGGACGGTACTTCCCTCTGAGGCTGCGGTGCCCCCCAGGACCACCTGAGTAGGGTGCCTGCAGGCAGGTGCCACCTGGGGGAGCCACTGCTGCCAGGGAGGGAAGCACCAGCCTACCCCTTCCCCCTCCCCCACAGCCCAAGGACTGCTCCACTCACTAGCAGCTCACCCTCCCCTCCCCACTGGAGAGGCAGGTAAGTCAGCAGGGTGTGTGCACAACACAGGGGTTTAATCAGCCCATAATTGACACGGTGTTCTTTAAAACTCACCACTTCAATTTAGGGTCCCCGTTTCATCTTCACACACCCTTAGTGACTGCTGCCCTAGGGGTTATAGTCACACATTTCCTGCAAATGACAAAGTATTGCAAACTGAGGTGCAACAAGGCATTTCTGCACTCTGGATAGCAGTGTTAGCCTGGCTGTGATGGCAGCCAGGTTGGCAGTGATGGCTGCTGCCACCACCACCACCATTCTTGCATTGCTTCAAAATTGGCATTGGAGATGATACCCTAGTTACCCACCCCTAATTATGTTACCAATTGTAGGGTGTTATGGAATAGTTAGCAGGCTCCTAAATGACCTAGAGACTTGGGTCCCTTAAGTTGTGATGCTGTGCCTCTTTTTATTTATTGCGCTCCTCCTGATACAAAAGGAAGATATATCTGTTGAATGTTGTCCTTGTAAGACCCTATGTTCCCTCAGTTTCAAGTGGAGGTCTGCCCTGAAATGCCTCCCAATGGCATTTAGAGCAACATAACTGTTTGTCTCTGTTTATACAATGAAGCCAGAATCAAGGCAGTCAACGTTCAACTAGTGCTTTGCATGAGCTTCTTGATAGGCCCTCCTATACAGCACAGAACTGGACAAACTGGCCTTACATATGCACAATATGAGTTTAACTGTCTTTCTAACACTATGTATAACACATGCATAATAAAGAATGCTGCCACCTCTCATGATTTTATCTCCAGTCTTGTAATGGCTGTTATTTTTCTTAAAGTTTGAGCACCTGAATTGACATGCATATGTAAAAATCTCGACTTTCCTTAAAAAAAGAAAGCAGTTTCTAGGCACCAAAGTTGTACACAAAAGGTACATGAGCATATAAGTCTGTGAATGGGAACAAAAAACCCAGAAACCAAATAATAGGATACTTGAAATTATTTCTTTAATTACTAGATATTTTTAAGCTAAGCATGACTTTTTGGGAGTCAACCCAAGATTTTTGAAAGCTTGGAGTTCCCAACTCTGAATACATTTGCATAATGTCAGATAGATGGTGTCAGATGAAATATTGTGCAATTAAAAAAAAAAACCCCCAAAATTCCTTTCCTATGCTACTGATAACGTCTCTGATGATTATATTGTCTTGGGTATTTCTTTTACCTAGAATAATAAAAGCAGCCTGGAATTTCTCTCACCTAGGATAACAAAACCAGCCTGGTAAGTTTTCTTTTTTGTTTATAAATAGCGTCTATTCAGTTTTACATTCAATGTCTCATGCATTAGCTTAGCACCTTGCTGAAATATTTGGCTTACAAACACTACTGGGAAATGTTTTACGCCAATTGGACTTTTTTAATGAATGTTTCAGGAAAATATTACTATTACATAATGTATAATTTTACAAAGAATTAGATACAAAATCTATTTTTTATCTACATTTTAGCTGCCACATCCCTTTGTAATGGAGACACGAAGCAAAACAGAGATAAGAATTTTGTAGGTTTCATCAGTTTGTATTAAAAGATCATGTTTTCCTTTCGAAAACTATTTCTATTAAAAATGCTATTGTATGGCAATGATCATTGTATCAAGCAATACATTTTTCAATAGCATCCATATGTTGTTTTAGGTTTTAAGTAGCACACAGTAGTATTTTTGATAAAGGTGCTTTGTGGAATGATGGTTGGACAGATCCTGAGAGATCCTCAGCCCTTTCTGGTTGTAGCTCAGTATTCTTATTAGAGTTGTATAGAGGTCAAAGGTAAATCAATCAAATTTATGGGCCAAATTCACCACTATCATAAGATAGCACAACTTCACTGCAGTCAATGAGTTGCCCTGGCTTACACCAGTGATAAATTTGGTTTTGTATGGTGCCTTAAGAAAGGGGGAGAGGAAGAGGGAGAGAGCTAACAAAGGTTTTATTTGGTCATGCTTCATATATACTTTATCTTAAAACATCTACTTTTGGGGTTTAATTGTACTGATGTTCTGTAAAGAAATATGACCTTATAGGGCATTTTCAGGAATAGAACAGTCTATATATTAAAAGGCAGCAAATGATTCATAACTGCTTAGCGGTCAGGCCTGTGGGTCCATGCTTCCCATGTGAAATTTTTTTTCTGCATTGCAAACTCTTACATTAAATTGTGATAAATGAAGAGCGGAGGCTATTCATACAAATCAATGACTTTAGTGTATGTGTCATTAGCCTGAGAGATGCAGGCAGCGGTCACTACTATAAATCATGTGATGATCTGCTGTCTGCGACTCGATGCAAGCAAGCAGATGCATTAGGAAGGTTAAAGAATGAAATTAATCTGTGCATTTTCCTTTTTTTTTTAAGTCACCTGGTCATATGGAAAGAATTAAAATCACATGATCCGAGTTAAACCAGCTACAGAACAGTAAATTGGTTAAGTTAGATTTCACCTTTCAACTTAAAGTTAATTATGTATTAATGGGATTAATTTATTCATCATCATAAGAAAGTAAAATATATAGAATAGGTGAAACTCACCAGCGTTTCTCACACAGAATTTGATATTATTAATTGCTTTTAATGCAAGCTGTGGCACAAGCCCACATGTAAGAGATCAAGCACTCTGCAAAATGTGTTCAGATACTTTTAAGTGCAGTATATTTCTTCCTTCACATTTTATAAATCCAGTGTTTAGTAACCCATGGCCATGCTCTTCATCCTGGTACCTTGGAGTGGGTTATGAATATGAGTCAGCTTGAATGTATTACTGATGATAGAACACATTTCCAGGTATCTGTGACTGAAAATGTTAATAGAAAGAG
>NW_005841863.1:2735749-2740546 GCF_000455745.1 Alligator sinensis
TAAAAGGTGACATGGACAATATACTTTTAAAATAGGAATTAATGAATTTGGGAAGGCCCTATTTGATATAAATGTTAGGCCAAGTCCTGTGGTCTCTACACAGGATTTACTCAGGCAAAACTCCCATTGACTTTAATGACAGTTTTGCCCGTGCAAGCACTAAATCAGCCCCAAGAGGCAGGTGGCACCTTACCTTTACACAACTGAAGGTGGCGGTGAATGTGCAAAGAACCTTGCCCCTTCTCTTGTCCCTTTGAAGCCAACACCCAGGTCAGGCACAATTGCAGTCTGTGTGCTCAAGGTGAACAAAAGGACTGCTCTTTCCTTACTTCTTTGAGTACAGTGGTACCCAAAAGAAGAAAGGGATGGTTGGGGCCAACTTGTTGCTCCATGAAGAGACATAGCATGGGATACCTTGTTCTTGACAGGGCTTATCCTTCATAACTCTCCAAAAGCACAACCTGTGCCTGAGTAAGGACTTCAGGATCTGACCTATTTTTACTTATGCGAATGAAACCTTAGCAAGATTCTTCAAGCATTCTCAAGCCAGTCCCTGTTTTGCACCTCCATTTTACTATGGGCACAATCAGTTGTGGGGGCAAATGAATGATATTTATATATTGCAGTGCGCAACATTAAAGAGTGATCATGTGGAGGCATTTGTCATACAGCGCTACCTGACATATTGCTGGGATCTAACAACAGGACTAGAATGCATTATCTTACCCACCTCTGTGGCCTGCTGGAATATTATGACTTTTTATTGGTGACTACTGTACTTGCTTTGTCCTCAAAGAGGATTGACATCAACAATATATCATTTGCCACTACACCTGATTGGGTCCTCTGCAGTATTTTATGCACAAGGGATAAAAGCCAACCCTGTAGTCTTGCCAAACAGATAAATTAAACCGCACTGCCCCACCTCATGTTGAACACTGTTGCTGTGTACTATGAAAATGTTGCTGTTTTTCGCTCCAGAGGTGGCTGCATTTCAGTGATGGTTGATACTTTTCTTTTGCATAAGATATTGTAGAGAACCTTTATGCTCATGAAGGGCACTATAAATCAATACAGCATAAGTTAGCCTGAACAGTGATAAGATAAGTATTGCATGTGCTTAATTCACTTAGCTATCCTTCCAAAGAGATAATACACTCAATGTAGACATATTTCAATTGAAGTGATAGTAGATCAGGACTAAGCCAGCCTAGAGACTGAATTACTTTTTATCCATCCCATCAAGTATAAGGATGAAGTCACAAACAAAATCAATGTCAGAAAGGTCTTATTGTTTCTTACTATAGTATACCTCCTTGTAATGAACTAAACTAAAATTAATATTAAAAGCAGTGGCCTCTCTCCAGTGACAATATATACACCTATCTTTAAAAGTTTAAGCACCTATGTTGCTTGTTTTTTTCAGTTTCTCTTCTGCATCAACGTTATGAAAGATATAAAGGATAGGGCAAAACCCATCTTAACTAACTAGTTGAGACAGACTCGACTTAATAAGTTTGAGTGGATCTCGTTAGATGGCAGATTCCCTAGTGAAGATGGTCTTGTGTCCAGTACTGTGATATACTTTATCGCACACTGCTTTATATTACTATGCAAACACCTACCCCAAAATGATATTAAGCCTGAATATTTTCTCCTAAGATTTTTATGATGGTTAAGAACACCTACCCACTGTGCTTAGGTATTCTGCTTCAGCACATCTGGTCACCAGTCTTGGAAGACATTCACCTATTAGTGAGCTTGCATAGTGGAATAGCTAAGAGAACACATGGAAGATCTTTTCATACCTGACACACCAGCATAGAAACTGAGCAGGATACATTCCTCCCGCACTGAAATCCTAGCAGGGCATCAACAGGTCCCCATCTCAGATTCTGCAAATATGAGCATGTGCCTAATTTTAAGGACAAATCCAAAACACTCAGACCAAGCACTTAAACACGTGCTTAAGCTTCAGCATTTCACTAGCTGCTAAGTCCCTGCTAAGTCAGCAGAGGAAAGCAGGTGTTGCTGTATACTGTATTTTTACAATTTTCAACTCCCACTGAAGTCCAAGGGAAAGCTTCCACAGACTGGATTTTCCATGCGATGGCTTCTATCTCTGAAGCCCCTTTCCCCTTAGTGCTCCTAGGTGAGTTCAGAATTCACTTCACAAATGCCACTGTGTTCTTGCGATAACATTGCTCTCGTGTTACTCTCGTGTTATTTTTTATGGACTCCTGAAGTAAGAGAAAGCTGTATTTGTACCTGAATAAAGGGAGCTGTAATACAAAAATAAGAGATGGCTGCACATTTCATCAGTCAAGAGAATTTTTCAAAACTTTTACTATAATTTCTTTTTAGGAAGCACAAGGGAGTTCTGAAAAATCTAATGAACTTCAGTAACCACCTGTAAAGTGCCCCTACATGGCCACCTAAAAATGAAATAAAAAGTAGAAAATACTATGTGGATGAAATTGCTCCTTCTCTTTGGAGGAAATACATGCTTCCTTTTTGGTGACTAATGCCTGATTTTTTATGTTGCACATCACTTCCATCTGAGTAAATGCCAAGAGTGGAAAAAAATGCTCTCAGCAGAAGCTTAATAATTTTATATTATAGCTTTAATGGAGAAGCCAAAAACAAAGCACCTGTTTTCACATTAAGAGTTACCTTAAGTAAGGTATTTTCTTAAAACTTCTGCTATTTTATTGAAACATTTATTCCCCAGCTGACTTGTTGGCCTGTCTTAGTGATAGTTTTGGGACAATACCTTGAGTTATCTAGGTGAGTCAATCTCTTCTCACATCAGGACTTCCATATGTTCCTGTGATGTTTTCCATCTCATTATTTTCTCATCATAACCTGCAAAATGTCGATGACTCTCATCTCATATTATCTCCACCATGGGGGCTCTTGCAGCATGGGTTGCAGGATCAGGCGCAATTCTGCAACCCATACTCATGTATGCTTTCAGTCAGATAGTCTTTATGGATCTAAGCATGGAAATAAGGGCTACTCATAAGGGATGTGATGAAGAACCATACCCAGACACAGCTGTTATATTTCCCCCCAAGTTAGAAGGACTTTTCTTTTAGAAGCCCAGGAGCTGTCAGACTTCCTGACATCTCCACACTGTTTTTGTCTGAGGCACAGTGATGAATAGGTGTTGACATTGCTAAACAAAGGTATTATTAACAGATTACATCCAGAAGCCCGGACTACTGCAGAAAGGGGCAATGTAAATCCTAGGGCTTGCTGTATCTCCCAATTACTACACAAAAGACTAAAACATAGGGTCATGGATAAAAGTGAATAAATGTTTCTAAATTCTTATCTTAAACACACTTAAGCTTAAAGCTATTTAACTGGGGCTTTAAAAGCTTGTATGCTTTATGAAGCAGTGGCTACCTGCTTCATTCTCTTGCTCTTATTTTTGCTTTTATCCTTTTAGTCTCGAAGAAGCCTAATTAGAAGCTTGAACAGGGCTCTCTCTCCCTGCCCTTAAATCAGTAATTGGCTTCAGTGCAGAGACTGTCAGGAAATTAACACATCACAACATGACAGCTGTTAATTTTTTCTCCTTATTTGTCATATGAATCACTGCTGATTTGCCGGAGTGCATAACAAATTAGTGGTCTGTAATCAGCAGGCTCTCTCCTGTGCTCAGCACCTACTTGTTTTTTCCCCTTTTTTTCTCAAGTCCATTACTTCCCCGCTTCAGCAAGGATGACTGTTGCTAGGTGTGTCATTGTCAATAAATCAGAATAAGCAAATGGTAAAAGCACAAGAAGCTCTTTAAACTTTGATGAAGGCTTTTAGTTACATTTTTAAACTTACACTTGGAACTGGGCTTTTTTTTTTTTTTTTAAATTGTCACTCCCTGGCATAATATACCATCAAGGTTTCCAGGGGAGTTTCATGTTCTGTGTTCTTTGTAGCATGGAGTTTAAAAGGTGGTTCATACAGTTAAAAACAAAGGCTATTTTTGTGAAGACCATTCTTAAAACACCAGGGCTTGTTGCAGATGTGACCCCAATAAATAACAATTAGATACAATGCATGGGGAGTTTTTGTTTGTTCCGATTTATTTTCATTGTACAGATTTTTCTCCCATCTTTCTACAACTGATTTCTACAACTGTAGGGGCATATGTATAAACAGGGCCTTGGGCACCAAGTATAAAAACCAAGAGCTAAATCCCAAACCTGTAGATATGTATGTTCTATACTATTGATCTCTGACCATGAATGCGAGGGCAGCCGTTGGTGCAATGACTTCTATTGATACCACCATTTTGGTTTTTTTGTCTTTGGTTTTGCTTTGTGCTTGATTCTTTATGTGGCTGAGAGGCTGAATGTGTGGCCAACAGTTCAGACTGAGACTTCTGGTCCAGTTTTCAAGTCTGTGCAGGTCAAAGGACTTGTTCCTGAATCAAATAGGCATATAGACATGCACATGCCAGTGTAGGTGTTTAACTGATAACTGGGGACCTTTATACAAATTAGAATTCCATGTTATCTAGGGCACATTGCTCAGCTGGATGGACATACCGTGTATTTAGTATCTTCTTCCTCAAATAAAGCCATCTCAATCCAAGCTCAGAGAAATTCCATCAACAAGGGGACTGTCCTTGTGCCTGCACTCTTCCCAAAACATGCTTGTTAAAAACAGGTTAAAGGTATAATTTCTTTAAACTTGTAAGACCTAGCAGTTAACTCTCTATGTGGGTCACCATACACCCTGAATACAGAAAATGGAGCATTTGGGTAGTCTACAGGAGAAGGAAAGAGTGGA
>NW_005841863.1:2740577-2743743 GCF_000455745.1 Alligator sinensis
TCCTCTTCCCAAGGCTGAAACGCTGCCCTACAGATGCTAAGTAGGCAATGAGTAGGTGGCTAAGCAGCTGCTCAGGCAAACCCTGGACCTTTGCATTCTCCTTGTAAAGCAGGATGGCATAACTCAAACTGTACTGAGGCCCAGTGCCAGGGTTTGCTTTCCAATAGAGCTCACAGGTCACACGCAAGCAGGAAACAGGACCACACATAGTCCCGACAATTTGTGGCGATGATGAGTACTTCGCCTCGCTTTGTTGCTTTCCAAATCCGTTTTCAATATTGATGCTTGTGGAACATCAAAGAATAACTGGTTTTAAAATGATTATGGGGCACAGAGGTAGGGGACGGATGAAGAGGCACACAGATTGCAGGCCACATGTTGTGGACCCCTATTGCAAAAGCATACTCTGAATATTCACACTCCTCCTGACTGTGAAATGGAAACAGGACTTTCTGTGTTGTGCTCCACTTAGTACCTCTGCAGCAAATACTCATGCACAGGCTCAACCTTAAAATTAAGCAGATATTTATATGATTTACTGGATGGGGCCAGAGTGGTCAGCACCATGTAGGATCAAGTACCACAAACATGCACATACTGGTAAGGGTTGTTTCCTGGTGTATGTAGGTTAAATGAGAGGCTGACATCTGGCACCTTCCACTATATTCTCTGAGAAATTTCATGCACATAGTTAAATGATGATCTTTCGAGGTCCCTTCCAGCCCTAGTGCCTATGAAACCTATGAAAACTACATGAGAAGTAAGTAATTACTCAGTGTGAGTAGCAGTATTCCAATTGTAATTTTCCTAATACAATATTATTATGTGCTATTCATAACCATCATAGAGCTGCATCATGATATCATATTATATTAAAGGTTGGGGGATTTAGTACTAACAGCTACTTGTGTTTTCTAATATCATTTATGTAAAAAAAAAAAGAAAAGAAAGGCTTAATGGTTCCTAGAAAAAATAAACCAAACTTTGACATTTAAATGATTAAATATGGCTTGACACTTTCAAATAAGTGGGTTTTATTTTTATTATTTCCTGTGTGTTTTAGAAATTTCCCATTTGCTATTCAATCTACAAAAAAGTAGCTTTCTTAAGTAAAATATCAATTTTGCAATTATTCTGCCAAGACTTAATTGAAAAAACTCTAAATTTTATTTACACAGCATACATTATGAAATTAGTTCCCCTGGAGAGAACTGAAATCAGTGATTTTAAAGCGAGTGTAGTATAGGGCAACTCTTCCAGCCTTTTTGAAATGCCACTACAAAGTGAATCTCAATACTGACTAAAAGGAGTTCCTTGACCTGCTGTAGTACCAACACACAGAGGGACTATATTAGCCATCTAGAAGTCTTTAATAGGGTTTCCCAAGCAGACAGCCTTTGTGCAGAAAGGCCAGGAGCAAACTCACTGTTTACTGAATCTATAAATGACTATTTTTCAGCTGCACCAGATTCAGCATGTCAAAAGCAGCACTACAAAAATGTTGTGACCCAATCTAGGATTCAAAGCACAGATTAAATCAGTGATTTTGAGTACATTTGTAAAGAGAAGCAGGAACAACCAGTTAAAGTAATATGCCTTCATTTAACAGAGTAGAATTATAGTCAGATTTTCAGTGTTTCAGTCCCTCTGTTATGGCAAAAGTAATGTAATTCCCCAAAACCATGGGATCATTGCCAAGCTGTGGGCTACTCACCTGCCAGCCCGCTGCTTTATTCTCATTTCTGAGGGTACCATCTCTAAACTATTCAGCCACAAATTCTGATTCAGAGAGAAAGTAGTGTCCAGGTGTTAATAGAAAGCAGACACCAACATGGGTATAGATAATGTGGTAAATGCTATAATGTCAGGCCTCTATATCATTCTTTACCTATTGTTCAGAGAAAGATCCCTCATTCTTTTTCACATGAGTTGTACTACTCATTTCAATGAGTTAACTTATGTAATTAATGGCTTCTCACATGAGTAAGAGTTGTAGGATCTGACCCTTAGACTAGAAACTCCTCAGGGAAGGAACAGTGCTTCACATAAGTTGAACATGGTGTTCATGCTTAACAAATAATAAATAATAAACAGGAGGAATTAAACCAAGGATAGGGGATATTTTCTTTTTATTATTAAGCCAAATAACCTGTGGGAACCACAAGTGGATTTCAAGACCAATGTTATTAGAGCAGTAGTGCTGAGAACCTTTCTAGACTTGAGGCACCCCTTGGAAAATACTAGCTCTTAGTTTTCCACTTTTTTTGTGATTACAGAAAAATAATAGAACAATTTTTCTGTTGCAAAGAGCTCAGAAGGACCAAAACATGTCAGAATGTTTTTAACACTATGAATTCCTATTTGAAAGCTCTGGGTTTATTTTGTGAATTGTGTTTTCACACCTAACAGTGTTAACATTTTGTGGCACCCCACTGAAAGGATCTCAAGGCACCCCAGTGTGCTGCCATGTAGCACCCTGGGTGAGTATCCTTGCATTACAGACTAAAAAATGGAAAACACTAGACTAAGCAAAAACAAGACAATGAAAAAAATGGTGCACAATGAAAAGCCGAGATCTTTTTTCATGGAAATCACTGACAGCTGAGAGAGACGGCTGTGGAAATCTTTAACTGGAAGAATCTAAGACTGACACCTGCCACTGAGGACACATTTTTGGGGAAAGCTTCCTCAAACTAATAAAATATTTTCAGGTGGCATGGTGCCAAACAGTTTTTAAGATTTACCAAGCTAAAAACAAACACATGCCAAGAGGCCAGGAGTGGAGGGAGCTTTCAGGTGGAAAGGGAACACAAAGGAGATGCTCTCCCCTCTAATACTTCCAACTGTTGAGGGTCACACCAAGTTTTACAGAACTAATATATTCAAAAAAGGAATCCAAAAAGACATGGAAGGACTGTTAACTTGTTCACACCTCTACTTACGCTCACATTTCAACTCCCTCAGGGCAAAAATGACCACAGTAAGCAGCGAGGATAAAGGCTTGGGGTTAGCTGGTGCCCTCTACAAATCAGTCAGTCCCCTCACTTTCCTAAACTTTTCTTCCTTCCTTTACATGCCTCCTTAAAATCCATTACCAATATTTTCTCTGGTGTTTTTGGAAATACTATTCAGATTTTGGCTGACTGAGAAACTATAAGAAACTAGG
>NW_005841863.1:2743753-2751062 GCF_000455745.1 Alligator sinensis
GAATGATATCAGTATTACTGGTAAGGCAGAAGTGATCACAGTAATTCCAATAAATTTTAGCATGTTACTGATATGTAAACCCACTTTTTAAATGTTGTTAACTACTGTCGTCAGTTTGCTTGCACTTAGAGGGAAGCTACTGATAACAGTGTTGGAACAAACACAATGTTAGCCAATTCCAAGCATTTTGAAAAACCTAACTGGAGCTGGAATAAAAATGAAGTAAAGCTCTGGGAAGATGTTTTAAATGCTATGTTAATACTGCCAACAATGATTCCAGTTGTCAAACATTTCATAGAGCCCTTATCTCCAATGAGAAATGCTAATAGAAAGGCTCTGAAATGCTGAAAGATGGAATTATCTCCCCATCTGCATTTGCTGCTGTAACAGTATCCAGTTTTTTTAGGCAGAAGGCATGGTAGAGATGCACCAGAGCCTAAGTACAGACACTCAAGAAGCCTGAGGTGGAAGCACTCTCATTTTCAAGCTTTACTCTAAGCACCCAAGGTTAGGTCAGGAATAAACAGAACATGTTAGCCCTTCTTAGAAGAGAGGAGGCTCAGAGCCTGCCCGCATGGCCTGAGCCCAACAGGTAGAGGGGGCTCTCGCATGCCTCCCAGCATGCCCCATGGGCTTCCCAGGCTGCCAAAGACTCCTGAGCAGAGCCAAACAGCCGTATCACCTCTGACTGGCTGGCGGGGACATCATGGCCATCCAGCTGGACCTGATGTGGCAGTGGCTTATAATGGCATGCACCCTCATGGCCACAAGCCACCAGACAGATGTCCCACACCTGTCAATCCACCGTGCCCTATACTCACCAATTGTGCGTGGGTGTGTCCCGGATGCTGAGTTCTGCATGTGTGTGTGTGCATGCCTCAGACACCTGCATTCTGTGTGTGTGTGTGTCCCGGAAGACTAGGATCCGTATATGTGTGTCTGTGTGTGTGCATGCACGTGTGTGTATGTGTTTTCACTTGCCCTGGATGCCTGGGTTCTGTGTGTGCACATGTATGTGTGCCCATGTCCTGGATTCCAGTTCCCCCCACTCCCCACCCGCACTGAGGCTGGTGGCCCCAGCCTTACACAGAGTCAGGCTGCATAGCCTTGTCCGAGTAAGCTCCTAACCGGCATGGACTGAGAGACCTCCCCAAATGAGTAGGGCTGGAGGGCTTTGAGTGCCACACCCTGGCACCAGGCCATGGGTCTCTAGTCCTGGTCTCCTCTAGCCTTGCATCATGGGCACCGCTGCCCACAACCCAGGCTGTCCAGGCACCATTCCCCTTCCCTTTTCTCACCCCAGGCCCCTGCAGGAGCACACACTGGAACTGCAGGGGAACATGGCATGAGGAAGAGGTTCACCTCATGTGAATCAAATGTTGAACATTTTAGTCTGTTTATTAAACAAAAGCTGTAGAAGTTTGTCTACTCTGGAACTGGGAACCTTCTTCTCAGTTAACATGGAGAGAGCGGGGAAAGACCCTGATGGCACCGGGTGGTTATGACATTGATGGGGGGAGGGGGGCGGGGGCAGGGGTGGGAGATCACTTTAACAAACACAAAACCTTGGGATGGTAGGGGGGGGCCATGCAGGAAACCACCACCCCTCAGTTTAATTAAATGTTGCGGGTGCCAAACTTTTCATGTGCATAATAAAGAAAACCTCTGGAATGTGGCCCACTCCAAAACTTGGACCAGAGCCCAGGGGGATGCCTATCCTCACAAGGCTGCCCCCCCACCCCTTGCAGTGCGACCCAAGGCCAGAGTGGCAGAGTGGCCTGGCCTGGCAGTGTGATGCACCTCTCCCTCCCTCCTGCTCTCCCCACCTCCCCGCCCCCCCCGACCCCACCTGGCCCTGTTCTGAGCTCTCCCACACCCTTCTAGGACTGGCCTGGGACCTCTTTGAGGCCCCATCCCAGCTCTGACAACCACCAGTGACTGGAGCTAGTGAGTTGGCCCTAGAAGGCAGGCTGAGTCAAAGCAGGCTCTGGCAGAAGGTCTCAGGCAGCCTGCTCTGCCTTTCCTCCCCAATTGCTGCTCCCTGGAGCAGGCCTTGCTGGATGCCTTCCTGGCTCCTTGGACTGCAGATCAGAGGCTCCCTCACATTATATCTCCCATTCCAGGGCTCTCCTGCATCCCAGCATCTCCAAATCAATGCACGGTGCGGAGCATTCCCACACAGTTGCCATCCAGGTCACCCCCTCCATGGAAATCTCAGGCATGTCGCTCCCGGGAGGAGTCCTTAGAGTGCTGCAGGGTTGAGAGGCTGCAGCCCTCCCCCCAACTCCTGCCTGGGAGGGCAACAGTTTTCCTGCAGTGGTGGCGGAGTCCACTCAGGGAGGTGGTGCTGATGCTACTCAGGGGTGTCATAGCTGGACCCCAACCAATTTTTGACCCCATGCATAAACTTCTTATCCTGGCACTGCAATTCTCTCTGCTCCATAGTGGCATGTGTGGCCTTTCTCAGACAGTGGCTGGCCATCTGTATACATTGTTCTTGGACCTTCACAGTGTGTTCCTGGGCCTGGTGGTTCATTCAAGTGCCATGGCAGCACAGGAGCAAGTTATTTATTCCAAATGCCAACACTGAGGGTCCTATATGGTCCTCATTTCACCAGAGCCATCTACACACATATTTCCAGCCAACCATTTGGATCCTGCATCTCGGGCACCATGGCTGGGCTTCCTGCACACAAATGCAGAGTCTGCAGACAAGGGAGGCATGGAGGGACCTATGTTGAATCCCCTGTCCAGACTCTTCCCCTTGTCTGGGGCCAGAAGCCATGAAGCTGTTCACAACCTAGCACTGACCACAGCATGGAGCACCTATGTTCCACCTCTCAACTGGGAAAACTTGAATGCTTGGGCTCCATCTCCCTGCTGTGGGAGCTTGGAGGGCTGAGTACCCAAGTGACTGAGCCTGGAGGGATAAGCCTTCTCCATTTCTATTGGAGGAGAGGAAGGGATGGGAGCATCCTAGGGAAAATTCCTGTTTCCCACTGTGCCTTACTTGTAGCAGTGCTCATACATAGGTGTTCTGCCAAACAGTGCTCAGAGACACGCCAGTGAAAACCTGCAATTGGGACTGTTGCTTATACCTCAGCTGTAGGGCTCAAAAAAAGCTTCTAGTGTCTTTCAGGGTCTGTTTGGGTGCTGTTTTGCAAGAAGTGGTTCTGTGCCAACACACTAGCCTCTCTCAGGAAAGCGATGCAACCTTGAGGAATGGGGCAACCAGTTGTCAGTTAACCAGATTTATGGTCCCACTCAATGTAACACAGACTGATAAGCCCCCACCAACAGTAGCGGGGACCGAGCCTGGCCCCTCTACCTTGTTCCAGGCCAGAGATGCGGTAGTTAGGGGAGGGTGTTTGAAGGGCAGAAGGTCAGTGTGGAGTACCAGTAAATCAGTATCATCAGTCTTCCACATGGACAGTCATCAAGCCAAAAGCACAATGACTATCGGAGTAGGCAACAACAGCCTTCTCCATGGGTACACCCCAATTTACCAAGGAGTCGCATTAGACCATTCTATCACCTACAAACATCACATTCAGAAGGACAGCAGTAAAGTCTCTGCATGGGTAGCTTCATTAAGACATTTACCAGCAAGACATGGGGTGCCAACTTCTAAGTGTTCAGAACCACCACACTGGCAATGGTATACACCCCATTATTGTGCTCCTGTATAGTCCAGAAGTTGTTGCACTAAAAAACTAAACACTGTACTCAACAGTACACAAAGACTCATAACAGGCTACACAGCTTACACACACACACAGATGTATTCCCTGCACTCTAGGGCATTAGACTAAGTGACATAAGATGACAGACCCTAACCTCTCCTCTGCTGCCAGGTTTCTAGGCATGTGGAGAGCCCAGAAGGCCAGGTACTGTGGCCTTGTGTGTTGTGCTAAATTTTAGATATGGGGTGGGGTTAATGGAAATGAAATGATCATTCAGAGTAATCCAGTCTGAAATCTATTCCTACAACATTTTATACCAACATCAAATGAGTCCTCTATCAGGCATGACTTTGACAGAGTAGTGTGGGTCAAGCTGAACAGACCGAGATCCAGATACAGGTGCTTCAAAACAAACTGTACAAGATGAACATCTTGGACAGCTCCCTATGTGATACAGTGTTCACAATCAGCACAGGACTGACTTGAAAGCTGCAATCTTTACAAATGCCCAAATGGCATAGATGGAATCCACACACTGAGTGATACCAGGGGTTCGTAGCTGGTCAGAGGGAACAAGGTGGGAGGTGGGGTTAGAAACAGGGACTTTGCTGACTCTTGTCAGTGGCAGAGCTGGTCCAGAACTTGGGAAGATCACATGAGCTCTGGCTAAGGCTAGAGTGCCGTCCTGGGTGGCAGGGTGATCAGAGTGTCACAAAGCCCGATGAGTTGCCAGCAGAATAAGTTGCAATGGGATCTGATGCAGATGTTCATTACGGCACTCTAAGCTACAGCTTAGATAAATAAAGAGCATTTATTATTAATACCTGACAGAATGTAAAAGATTGTCTACCCTTCAGTTAAAACAAAGTCACCAGGTCTTGCCTTTCTCAGGTTTTTAACAAGTCCCTATCAATGTACCTGCCTTGTTTTAAGGGAAAATTAAACTCTTTAGAAATTAGGGACAAAAGTCAAAAGTCAATAAAATAGTAGTGGAGAGACTGCAAGAGTTTGCTGTAAAACTTGAAACTTTCCAAGACAGACCATGTAAGAAATAATTACTGCAATAGTATACTGTGACTCCATTGTGGCTTTCTCAGTAGCTGGTTGTGAGATCAGCACGGCATCTCTTTTCACACTCATGTAAAGCAAACAACTGGGTAGGGCCGTACTGTGTTACCAATACGTTAGGTTGGAACCCTAGATTATAATGCAGGTCACTGCAGGTTTGAAGTCTTGCTGAGCTCATATGAAATTATCTCTTTTAATTGAGATTTATTTCAATTCATTCATTAAACTCAACTGTGGAGATTGCCCAGGAATGAAACACACTATAGATGATGGCAGTGAAAATGAATTGGGGAAGCAGTTGTTTATTTGGGGAGTATACATCCCACAGAAGAATTACTAACAACGTGCACTATACAACTGAACGGCAGAAGGCATGCATGGTAGAGCTGTGATCTAAGCACAAAATGCTACCAAAGCACAGAACCACCACAATTACAGATGCAGGCTTAGTACACAGATAACATTCAGGTAAGCAAATAGTGTACTTCTCCTACCTTGTTTGCTGAAATCTCACTGGCCACAGAAAAAGAAAGCTTCAGTGGAAGCAGGAGAATGAGATGACCAAGTCTTTCAGCCCAGTACACACTAGCCGTTAAGGAAAATTAGATGCATTTTTGTATATTTCAGGACAAATGACAACTCTGGGATAACACAGCTTCTGGTTTCCTTAGTACTGTTCTGGATCAGTGTTCATGGGAAAGATTTCGACCAGGAGGTGTCTAGGAGAAGCTAATGTAATTCCAAAATTGTGATTCAGATTGTTTTCTGGAAGAACAGGAGATTTATTTCTTTATTATGAAAACAGGAATTCTTGACAGGTGTTAATGAGTATTACTTAAGACACAAATCCAAAGGTGACAACTGGAAGCTACCAAGATTTCTTCCACTCAAGCTGGAAGTTTTGGACCTTATGAACAACAGATAAAAAATGTAGCATAGTGTGCAAGTTATAAAGCAGTCTTGTAAATTGGGGATGTAAAATACACTTTTAGAAAGATGATAATTTAGAAATAAACTACATGTTTCAATGAAAACTGCCAAGTTCTTTCTCCCCTTGCAGGCAAGATCTTGCTATTTCATATTCTATATAAAAGTTGCCTTGATCCTAAAACCTTGAATCATGAACTAAAAAAAATACTTCAGATGACAGTTTTAGCTATTAGACATTTTGTTTCATGAGTGAATGTTTAATCTAGTACCACACAATTTTGGGTAAAAGCTTTATTAGTAGCGTTTTCTAACATTTGTGTGTATGTCCCTATTGGACCTCTAAATAAAGTCTGGATAAAGGCTGTAAAGGTAGTAAACCTGCAGCTACAACTATAATTATGAGGTTTAATAGTGTTTATGAATGACTTGCTATGAGTCATTCATAAGCATACGTCTTATTAAACATTTATTCCAAGTTATTTTTATAAAAGTTTGGCCATTTAGAAGTCACTAAAGATTGTTCTTTTAAGTGAATTACAGAGCAGCAAGGAGCATTTGGGCTTTGAAAGAAAACCTAGCAAGGGGTCATTCTATAATGATTCAGTAACATTTACCATATTGTTGTGGAGCTTTAGTAATGCAGCAATTAAAGGAGGAATACACCTAAGAGTGAAAGATTCTAGTAAAAATATTTAGCCACTTCAGAAAAACCCATCAGGGCTATAGAAAAGTAATGTTAAGCCTTAATTTGGGGAATTGAACATTTCCACCCACATTTAGACGATGTCAGATTCACAATGATAAATGACCACAGATCTTTTTAGCAGCTAATGGCTAAACACGATCCAAATGGAACTATAGCCAGATGGCACATGTGATTACTGGAATATGACTTTCAGATAAACCACAAACCTGGATGAGCTAATATAGTTCCAGATGCATTAACTCATAATCCCCAGGAAGAAAACATTTCAAATGAAGGAAGGACAAGGAATCTTTTTCTTGACAAGCCCTAATGGCTATGGTTAATCCTCATCCTGTTGAAAGTTATTTACCTAGAGAGCAGAGAAACTGCATCAAAAAGTCAAGACAAAGGACCAAATAAAAAAAAAAAAAACAACCACCCTACTGCAAAAGCAAGCAATTCAGCCACACCCTGAGCACTATAAATATATTAGGATATAGGAAAAGTCCACCCTGAGGGAAGTGGAGGATAAAAGCATCTTTCGGAATTCCCTTCTCTTTATCGTTAATGAACTGGTCCCAACAGAGCTACTTTACAGTCAATACTTCGGTAGAGATTGTTTACTTATTCTTTTCATCCCAAAAGTTTCAGTGCCTACTGCAATATGTACAAGGTAACAAAATGATTTCCAGTATTACTGGCTATGGGATTTTTATGTCTATAGTGGCTCTACATGCTGTTTTGTCATTAAAAAAAACTGAAAAACAGCTGCGGGGAGGCAGTGGCTCCAATGGTCAGGACAAAGCAGTAGGAATCAAGATTGCTGAATTCTATCCCTGGCCCTACCATTGACTTACTGTGTGACACCAGGAAAGCTATCAGCTCTTTGTGCCTCTGTGATCACCCAAACATGAAGCATTTTTATTATTGCAAAATGTTCAGG
>NW_005841863.1:2751072-2776573 GCF_000455745.1 Alligator sinensis
GCCCTTCTCTTTATGACTAGCTTTCTAACAATTTTCTATTGAAACTTTTGAGATACAGGCTATTTTGGTTAATTTTGGTACAGTTTTGTTTCTCATTTGAATGACTTGGGCTACCCATAAATACTGTATGAATTTAATATACTCCAAATTTTATTGCAGTGAATATTTGAGTATTTATGCTTAAATTTTGCTGTTCAGAAACAACGGACTTAGTAAAGTTTAACTGTTCCATATCTGCAAAAAACAAATCCAGGCTAAATCATAATAGTCTCTATATGAATGAATAATTGGGGCAATTTATTCAACTAATTACTCAGCTCCAATCCTTACATAAACTCAAAGAGATGTTGTTTTAAGGGTTAATTAATTAAAGTTCACAGAAGTTATTATCTGAAAACTGCTAGGTAAGAGTTTAGTACTGCTTAGATTAAATGTTTTGCTCTAGGGCAAAATTGTATATGCCTTCAGCTAAACATTATATACTATGGCCAAGATTTTCAAAGCTCAGGCCTTACCCTGCTCAGTGAGGTAAATGGAACAGTTTCCACTATGTTAGACATTTGTTAAGCTGCTTCAAAGTGTCCATTATTAGGGTCCATATTTAGGTACCTAAATAGGAAAAACCTAATTTCAAAGGTGGTAAGCACTTGCGATTCCCACTTATTTCAGTGGAATGTATGGAGGCTTAACACCATTGGCAATAAGGTCATTTTTCATTTACATGAGTAAATATAGAGGTACAAAGTGAGCCTCTTCTTTCAGTTGCAACTGTTTCCCCTCTTATCTGTGCTTTTACTGCCTCAAAAATGGGCCTTTTTAATGTGCCCTCCATGACACACTACCAGACAACCTTTCAGAGACTGAAGCTGGTGCAGAACGGAGACACTCGCACAGTGACTGAGGTACATGACAGATTTGCACTGACTGTCCATTGGGCTCCAGGTGCAGTTTAAGGTGTTAGTTATGACCAACAGAGCTTTCTCACCATCTGACTGGAGTGCCCCTCTCTTTCTCTTTGCTTTTCTGCCACAGCTGTGATCAACACAGGATGACCATATGGGAGAATGGGAAAGCTGGAGGACCGCCCCCCGCCCCCCATCAGTGGTGCTGCTGCAGGCGGGGGGGAGCATGGTTTGCCAGGCAGGCAAGAAGCAGCGGTTCCTGGCCTTGTGCCCCTGGATTTCTGGGACACTCATTTTAATTCTCACCACCTGGCTGGGACTGTCCTCCAAAATCCAGGACTGTCCCAGCTAAACCAGGACATATGGTCACCCTATCTGGATCCCCCTCATTAAAAAAAAGAGAGAGGACAGCCGCCAGGCCTTTGTGAAAAATCCAAGATTCTGGAACTTGCTCCTCTCTGTCTAAAATAACCCACATTTGATAACTTTCCAGGAACCAGCAAAAGCATCTGTTTGATAGGGTCTCTTGAGAGAGCAGAGGATGTGCAAGGGGTAGGAGACTAGTGGGCCAGCAGGCCAACTTCCCATGGAACTGGTTTCAGAGCTGCTGAGGTTTAATTTAATTGAATTTACTGTGTAATTAATTGTGTGAGGCATCAAGAGACTTGGCCAGGCATCTTTAAATCTAAACAAATACATAAATAACAAATAAATAAAGTTTGTATCTGGATTTGGGGCCAGATTTCTAAATTCAGGAATGTTTGTACACAGCCCAAGAGTTACTTTACAACACAAGTCAGAAATACATACCTGATGAAAACAAGAGAGTTTATCGATCAAAACAAGAGTTGTAGCACAATTAAAACCATGCCATCAAGTTAAACACCTGATGGGTGAAATCCTGGCTCTGTTAAAGTCAAAGGGAGTTTTGCCATTGACTTCAAAGGGGCCAGTATTTCACCTGCTAGTGATCATCTGCAAGTAGAAAAAGGCCTGATCTATTATATAAGAATCCACTACAGATTTTCCAACAGTTGAAGGAATTGAAGTTTTCCATCAAATCCATCTCTAACTACTGTACAATGGCAACAGTGACACTGTTTTAGGATGAAGAGAAAGAAATTATCTATACAATATGACAATGAAAGTGTTTATCTAGCAAAAAAAGTGAAATATTTGACCTTTTTATCATATATGAATTAAGACACTATATGAAAACCTTATTGAATTCTTATGGATTATCCATTCAAAAAGAATCAGATTAGTTCAGTTGGATGAAAATTTAATAATCAAGTCAACAGAATAAAGTGGTTTCCTCAGTTGCTGTACATCTATGTAAGTTTGCACAGGGGTTGCTAAATACCTACTCAGTGCAGGTGGGAAAAATAGAAGCTAGCAATGCTTGCTGCATCACTCAGTTGGGAATAGAGCCAGATCATCCTTAGCTTTTCCACTAAACATTTATGTATACAACAGCAACATTAACTTTTATTGTGAGGGAGTACTAGGGCAATCTGCTGGTAGGAGGAAAACCACGGTCAACTTTCTTCAGTTTACTATCACATAAGAAAGTAGTATATGAAAGGTCTTTTTTCACAGTCAAAGAAGAGAATACCAGTGATCACAATGCAGCTGTCTAAGGGGAATACATGATAAAAATCACAGCCCTCTTGTGAAGTAATGGCAGCTGTGTTATTGTACATTGAGCCAATAGTTTTTAAAAGAAACTAATAAAATAAGCTCTGTAACAGTGACAGAAAGAATGTCAATTCCCTTTCCCTACCACAGTCTGTAGTTTTGAAAAGGAAAAATGAACAGCCCAATAAATGAAACTTAAAGAATTAATGTCAGTTCAGAAGTTCCCTGAAAACAAAACTTGAAGAAGAATTATCATCTGTTGTGTTTCTTCAGTCAACAAAGAAGTGAATTGCAGAAGGAAATGGAACCAGTAAATGGTGATAAAATAAGAAATGGCATGCTGCTATTTAGTGCCTAACAAAATAAACAGGCAGATAAGTGGGCAGAAATAACTTCTCGTATTTTTATAATTTTGAGTTCTGTCTATTATGGGCCAAATCCAGATGCCTTTATATTTACACATTGCTTCCAGTTAAATCAATGACCCTTATGTCCATCTGGGAACAGCAGGAGGAGGCCTAGGGTCCTCCATTGGCAATAGCTAGTGCCACTGGGCAAATGAGACAACATTCTGCAACAAAAGTAGCAGATGCATTATGGTGTCAAGATGTAAATCTGTTACTGTTTTGCAACTCTCGGCAGATCTAATTCAACAGAACGGACCTAATTTAGCTCTGTTGTAAGTGGGTTTAAGTCCAAGTGGATTTAAATGAACATGCACTCAGTCAAAGTTATGCTAATATCTACTTTCCATTCCTCTCCCTTTTCCCTTATGTCCAAACTCATGAAAACTAAAAAGACATTTCCCCACAGGACAGGTGCCCTGCCTCATAACAGAGGAGCTAGGAATGACTGCTTTCCGTTACACCTTCCTCTGAAAGTAATTCAAGCCTGAATTCATTTAGGAAAGACTTTTCAACAATTATATTGTTTCATTACCTTTGGTATTTCTTTGTGATGGAAAGAAGATAACTTCTGCATCCCAGTCCAAACGCTGAGCATTGCTTTCCTTCTTTTCAGAGCTAAAAGGAAATTTAAAATGGAGAAAATGTTTAGACTGGAACTTGGAGCATGCACTATTCTCTTCTCCCAAATGTGTGCTAATTGCTGAACAATGAGATATGTATTTATCTCAGAGCCTCCACTGACAAGGGGGCATCCTAGAACATAAATCATTAATGATTCACCAGTATTTTGGGGGCTACTGGTGCCTTCCCCAAAAGAAAATCAATGGCCACCCATTTATTTTTTTTTATTGGAGAAGTGGAGTTCTGTTACAGAAATAAAATAATTAGTTCAGCAGTTTAGCAGTGAAGATTTTTGTTTTGTTTTGTTTTGTTTTTAAACTACCCACATCCTCTTTGCTTCAGCGTTTGGTTAACAAGAGATAACAGCCTTGTTAAACTTTATTCATTTGAATAAAAGGAAACAATAACTTTTCCTGTAAAGGTTGAAAGGTAGCTTTGGAGTGATTGAACTTTCAACTGTGTGACTTGTCAAACTGGCTGATGTAAATAATTGGGAAGCAATTGATTAAAGGAACCAAGGGACTGGAAATTGATTGGAAAGTGATGGGTGGACTGCAGTGATTGAGAGCTTTGACTTTCAGCTATAACATTTTTAATTAAAACCTTTCTGCATGAGAATTTCCTTTTTTTTTCGTTTTATAAGTGCCCAAAGTTTGAATCAGATTGAAAGATAAAGTCTATGAGAGGGGACCCAGCTCTGGAGTATTTCAGTCTACAAGAGAGGGCCTTCCTACCTGCAATCCAACAATATCAGGAGAGCCATGAGTAATCAGAGGGGAGGAAGGGGTAGGAGAATTTAAAGGAGGGGAAGAAGTAGTGGTATACCAGAGAAATGAACATTGAAAAAAAAGTGAAAAGGAAGAGCAGATGGTTCTTCTGAGGAGTTGGGATTGGGTTTTGTTTTGTTTTTAAATCAGCATTGAAAATTTGATACGTATAATCTTTTTTATGGAATTTGCTTTATATGAATGCTTTGAATTCAGATAAAACTTTGATTTCTTGTCTCTGTAATTTCCAGTCCCTCCACCTTTGCCTCTCTCTTGCCTATTTCTCCTCCCACCTTCTAGGCATCCCTTATCCAGTGTCGACTGCATCTTCTTCAAGGCTGCCCCACAGGCCTTTGAACTCCCACCAGTCTAGGCCCTTTATCCCCCTTGCAGCATTGAAGTGCTATTCTATTTATCATTGTGCGAAGAATGATATTTGCTTGTAATTTTTATATCAGATTTCTACTCTTTAAAAGAAAACAAACCATGTGCATTTTACTTAATCAGCATACATCACACATTTATTCAGTATTTTCCATACTGTGTATATGTAGCATATGCATGGGGTCTGAAACAAGAGAAGGAGAATGAAGAATATTTGTAAAATATTAGTAACATATATTTAATTATTCTTGATGTATGTATCAAATTAAAATTATCTCTGGTATATCTGTCACAAATGAAAGACTACTTTGATGGTTTATAGGCCCAAAGTCCTCCAGGGAGTGCCACAAATTCACAAGATGTCCCTAAGTAATGAATTCTCTATTTGAATCTCTGATTTAGTTGAAAGCTGTGGAAAAATCACATGAAGGCAGGCAGACAGTTCCTATTGACTATGCATCTGAGCATGTTCTCCTTCATTGTTTATTCTAGCCAATGTATGGAAATACATTATACTGATGAAATATATGTCTAATACTCTAATTTTAGACAGGACTGTGTGAACAACTGGTGTGTAGGAATCAAGCTTTTCACTCGGGGACAAAACATGTCCTATTTTACTTATCTCTAAACATAGGCACCTTAGACATAGATACTTGATATTTTAGAAGACTTCAGTATCACAAGACAGCAATTGTTCTCTGTAGGTGCTGCTATGCACGTATGTGGAGCTTGCATTGTAACTGTGACCACTTTTGGTTTTTACAGCACCATAGGTCATAAACTATGGCAGTACAGCTGATCATCTTTTTTTTCTAAAACTTATTTTCCACAATAAATTAATTTTATACACACACACACACATTTTATGTATGTATATATAAATGTTTTAAGAACATTCATCTCAAACTTAGTAAAACTTTCCATAAAATATTTTCAGTGTTGCAAAAAGAAAAAAAAGTTTTATTTTGTTCTAACATCACTGTTGTGTGATGATATTTGCATTTTGTAGAGAGCTTTCCTCTTTAACGTCAAAATCTTGTTTCAACATTTTCTCTTCCATTTTGACTATCATTTTGTTCAAGTTTCTATTTTGTTTTGACTTCAGCATTTCTACCCCAGATTCCAATTTCGTTTTGACTCAGTGTCGGAACATTCCACCTCTGTCCCACGTCACTCTGCATATTCTTTCATTAGATGAGTGTACATTGTTTCCTGCTGCTCCAGTGTAGCTACATAAAACTACACTTGAAGTCAGCCTTGCCTCGTGACTGAAGAATTCTTGTCTGTTTGACATTGCTTGGCTGCAGCCCTAAAGCAGAGCTAAGTCACTGCATCTTTGATGAAAGAAACAAAAAAAAACCCTGCAGTTTTTGGAGAGGATTCTTCCAGCATAGCAGGACAGTCAGCATCCCCTTTTCTGACCCCCAGCTACGTACTACTGTATTGGCAGCAATTATTCACTGATGCCCTCTCCTTCCTATAATCCTCCATCACTGCTCCACCTCAATTACTTTATAGTAACAGTCCCATAAAATAACAGTCTGTTTCTGATGATGCTGCAGTTCAAGAAGCAGTGTCACCCCATTGCTTTCACATCTCTATTCCTTCACTCCAGTGGAGGAGCTATGGTAGTGGATCTATAAGTCAGCAGCAGATACACTGTACATCTAAGGATCCTTAAAGGCAGAATCCTTCTTCTGAAAATTTGCTATGCTCAGAAGCAGCTATGCTACCTGCATCTGAAGAAGTGATGTAAAAGAACCTGGGGAATGATCAACCATTCAGGGTCCACTCAAGGGGCTATCATGGATGACAATCAGAAGTTATCATGGATGGCAGTCATTAGTATATTTCCAATTTTCTAGCATGGCACAATGTTGCTTCTCTTTTGCCACCATAGCTGCAGAAAACTAACTAGACACCATCAGTTTACTCTAAAACTGCACTCCCCTTTTTCAGTTCTGGAAAGGATGCAGCTCCAAGAGGTGGGATGGAGGGACAGTTGTCATTGCCTCCATCTTTGTTAAACATGGTTTAGATGGAAACATTCAAGGGAAATTAGATAGTTCATCCCAACTCAGCATTCATCATTAGCTACAATCCCCAAATCCCTTTCTGTCTAAGGGACAGGCTTTTGCATATGGAACCAATTCCATCTTGATGGCACAGACTGTACTACTGTCTTGTGCCAATTATGGAACTGTTTGGGTCTGGTCCCCAAAGGGATGGAGATATCAGTCATGAGAACAAGTAAAATGCTGATCAGCACAGAACACTGGATCTCAATTTCTTAAAAAAGAAAACATGGAGAAAATATTCAGAACTTTACTAATTTAAAAACAATCCTGGTTTCTGGTTGGATAGTTTCTATTACATGATTTCATTGGCACCTGGACTACAGCTTCAACTCTTCATCACTTACATTTACAATAATGTATACGAATGCTCACAGCTATATAGGACAAGTAAAGGAAAGACCTTATTCACAAAAATGCTGGGCCTACATTGAATCTGGCCAACAAAAGATATTTTTCCAAACAATGTAAAAATATTAAACCACTGCCAAATTCTTCTTAGAAATGCAAATATCCAGATAGGAAAGAAAATTAAGTATGGGTAATAACTTGAGGCATGTAAAATGCTTTCAACAAAACCTGAAATACTTGAGAAAACTGTGTTTGAATTATCTGAAGTATCAAAATTTTGGAACTATTTTTGCATGGTTTTCAAGAAGTTTTACATTTTTGTTTGTTTTGTTTCATTGTTTCCCAAACTAAAATAAAAATTCAAAGTATTGCAAATCTATTTTTTCAGGAGTCCCAGCAAAACAAGAATGCCAAATTTTACTTCAATCTAAATTACAGGCTAACTTCTAGTTAAGTGATGTGCATTAGCGCTGTGCAAAGCTTTGGGTGGTGATTAGATTTGGAGGAGATTTGGCCCAATTCAGTGGCCGAATCTCCGAATCCAAATTGAATCGGGGGACCAATTTAAAGGTCCAAATCGATTCAAAGCTCTCCAAATCTTCGGAAAAGATTCAGAGAGCTTTGATGATTCGGGCAATCACCAGTGGATGCAGCAGGGAGCTGCAGCCGACTCCGAGCTGATAAATACTAGAGGCAGGGGAGCGGCGTCTGGGGAAGGGTGGAGGGGACCATGGGGGGATCCCTGCCAGCACCCCCACTCCTCAAGCTCCCCCAACCCCAACCCACTCTCCCAGCCACCCCCATGGCTTCCCCCTGCCCCAGCTCCTGGTACTTTAAAGAAAAGCCCCAATGCTCACCGGGTGCTGCTGGGCAGGAGGGTGATCCCCGCTGCCCCACACTGCCCCACAATGCATGGGGGGCTCTGCCGCAAGCCCCCTCCCTGCTCACCCAGTCCCCACATGGGTGTCCTGCATGAGCCACCTCCAGCCCTTTAAGAAAAAAAAAAAGCCAAGAAAATCCCCGGGACTCACCATGCCTGGTGCAGCCTCAGGGCTTTGGGGGCTCATGCAGAGCCCCCCATATGGTGCAGGGCAGTGGGTGAGTCCCGGGGTTTGGGTTGTTTTTTTTTCCTTAAAGAACCAGAGCTGGCCCATGTGGGGCACCCATGGGGGGGCTGGGGGAGTGAGTGGGGGGTCTGGGGGTTTATGCAGAACCTCCCAAGCAGCATGGGGCAGTGGGAGGCAGCGGGGATTGCCCCCTGCCCAGCAGCACCCTCTGAGCTGGAGCTTTTTTTCCAAGTGCTAGGAGCTGGGGCAGCCTTTGCCGGGCTGGGAGAGGGACGGGGGATGGGCCTGGCCTGGCTGATTCAGAGATTTGGAGATTCGGCTGGTGCCAAATCTCCGAATCAGATTCGGCTGAATCGAATCAGGACACTGATTTGAATCACCGAATTGAATCACTGTCCCCCAAAAGGCCGAATCCAAAGTGAATACTAGCCACTTCACACAGGCCTAATGTGCATATGTACATACCAGAACATGTGAACACTAACAGAAACACAAGGCAAAACAAATATAATAACCAGACCCTGACTTCTCATGGAAGTTAAGGTGAGAGCACATCAGCATCAGATTATACAAAGAGGCACAATCTGCACATAAAGTGTGATCAGGGGATGCACAAGCATACAGAGCTCACTGGAGAGAACAATCTCAGATCCCAGGGCCAACCTTTCAAATAATTCAGATAAAGCCACAGAGCAACATAGCCTTCCTCATTGCACGCCCCAAAGTCTCAGGACAGCCAGCAGGAGAGAGGAACTAATATCAATGAGAAGGGAAGATACAAATCTGTTTATTTCTACATGCTAAAAAGTTTTATCCACTGATTTGCCTCTTTTGGCCAGAGTACTGTAAGGCAGTTCACATCCATGTACATACCTAATGGTCATTCAAAATATTTTTCCTGATTGTGCCCCAAAATAAGTTCTCGCAGAATGTTTTGTGACCTATTTCCATAGTAAGTGGATTCCACTTCCACATGAAGGTGTGTTAACCCTTTTTAAAGATTTCCACAAACTTCCCTAATTCAGAAACTGAATATTATGCAATCTCTAAGGAGAGAGGTTTTAAAAAAGAAAAAGGCCTATGTGAAAAAGCAATCAAAGCTCTTCATCAAACAACATGTAGCAGAAATTATTTTAGAGGACTATTTAATTCTGCATTTAGGTGTTTCTCATTATCAGACCCTCTAGTGCATGGATTAGTAGCAATTCTCCTGTTCCAAAGCTTTTGTCATTAACAACATCCCACCTACAGCAACCTCTGTTAGTCAATAATAATAGCTTATTTAAAAATAGCAGCATCAACTTGTTTGCACTGTTATTATCTGTGCATGGCTTATTTCCCCACAAGACTCTGGGAGGGTGTATAACCTGCTTTCTCTTGGGCTTCTCTCGGTCTTCCTCTGAAGCCTATTTTAAGATCAGGAGAAGAGACAGACATATCTTTAGCAAATACTAGTAATGTAATTGCAAGGCTGTTACAGTCTTTGATAGTAAAATATAGCAGTCAGAAGCAGCTGTATATTCATTAGTCAATAAAGTATTACCACACGTTTTATTGAATTGTAACCCTATTTTTCCTTGATGAAGACCTTGTGTAGCTTTCACCTTCATATAAATCTGAGTGATTAATTCAGCATTCATAGCTGGAATAAGAAAAGGAGATTCAGGCCAAATTCCAATCCAACCTTCCAGTATCATCTTGTCTCCTCTCCCATCAAGATCAGTTATTTAATTTCATTATAATGTAGCTTTAAAAGCAAATAAACAGCGCTAATGACAGAATCTGTAGGGCTGTACCTTTTCCACATATGACTAACCTGACACCACGAGATCCAGGTAGATGGATTTATCTGTGAATACATTTAGAGATTCAATAGGAATTGTAAGACAGCATAAAGCCAATTTTTTATACCAACGTACTGTATCTTAATCTGTAGATTAACATAAATAATTATTATAATACTGTACTGCATTGGAATTTGCTTAACGCTAATTGAATATAACACTAGCAAGTACTTCTTATATTTCTTCATGAATTAAGGTTAAGCCATCTGTTTTGTGACAGAAATCTAGAATTAAAGCAGAAGAAACAATTAATGTTATAATTATGTGTTCCTGAACTTATATTCAGAAGCATTGGCAAATTATTGTCAGAATATTTGCATACAAGCTGAACAATTAAGTTGTCAGCTGATTCTATTTTTTTTTAAATGGCTAATTTTTTAATCCATTTTGTTATCAGAGCTAGTCAGAATTTTCAACACTGCTTCATTGCTTAATTTAAAATAGCATCAGTAGGAGATACATTAGCTAAAAGAAGAAGAGAAATACATTGATATTTTTAGTATACTTCTCTTACTCTCAAGGTATCTGACAGTTCTGGAAAGTGAATTAATAGCATGCATGGTAAAAGAATGGTAGACTTACTGTCAACTGAGAGCTGCAGCAAAACCTTGGCTCAGTAACATTAGAGGAGGTAGTATTTTGATCACAGTGCTGGTGCTATATTTTTTCCTAGCCCAGCAAACTAATAATTCTTGGTTTATTAAAACAATATCATTAAAGTTTTTAAAAAAATAAGAAAACATTTGACCTAAAAAGAGAAAATAAATTCTTTGTTTCTTATACATATAGGCTGAATATCCCAGTAATAATAATAATAAAAAATTAATAGCAATGCTCTTTTCATGAGGAGAACCCTCTGAAAACTGTATCCCAATTTCCTGCAGACACTGAGTGTCAAATTGAGATATGCTACACGTGAAAAGTCAAGCCCATTTTTGTCTAGTTTTACTTCTGCTTTGCCCTGATATTAGCAGACTTGATGACTCTAAGAAAAAAAACATAATTTATGTTGTAGGATACATTGGCAAACATTTTTTATCTTAAATTAAACAATTGGATCTTTGGAAATGCTATCTTTAGGGTTTTTCTGTCTTTCTTTTTTTTTTTTTAATTGACCCATTATTTTGCTTGCTTTCACTTCCATAACCCCCTACTGCAAACAAGGATGAGCATGCTACCTGGACTTTCTTTGATGAATAGTTTTAATTAAAGTATTCTGTACCATAAGTATTTTAATGTTACAGACAAACCAAAGGTATGCAGTAATAAATTAAATTACACATTTAAATTAATCTATAAATATGCTATAAAATTGACAGGATATTTTTAAGATTGGGAATAAGACATGGATTGCTAATTATGACAATTAAACATCATGAGTAAAAATAAATGACAATCAATATCCTCGAACCATTTTGCAAAAAAAAGAAGGAAATATAACATCATTTAGATGTCTATAAAAGTGAAAAATTACTAGCAAGTTGAAATCCTGATTTTTCTATTGTAATAAAATGATAAGCAGTAGCACATAATACTTTTCATCACTCCTAGCCATAAATACTGTACATACACTGTACCAACACAATTTACCATGGGATTCTATTTAGGTTTATGATGTTCAGGGTAACAACATGTTCAATTTTTACCAATAACATTTCCAGCTTTTTTGTTCACTAAGGGCCTCATCTAGAAACCAGTGGAGTAATAAGAACCTTTCTCTTTTAATTCAATGAGATTTGGAACAAACCCTAAATTAAAAAAACAGAATCATATTTATAATGGCAAGTTATATACTTAGTTAACCACATCTGTTTCAGGGCCTGATTCCATGCGAGTCTTTACTCAGGCAAAACTCCAACTGCTTACCTTAGCGAGGAACATGGGACCAGGCATTAGCCCCTATGGCACAGAACATTTACCTGGAATCCTTTTAATAATTAGGTTTTCATATCATAAGAATATTACAAACTGGCCAAAAAGATAAAGTGCTATTTAGTCCATAAAGTTTGGTTAGCAGGTAGTAAATCAGTAAATTGGGTGAAAGCCCATTAAAATATTGTCCCATAGTTATTTGTTTTAATAATATTAACATCATGTTGTAGATACAGAATTCACAGTGCTTCATTTACTAGAGAACATATTTATTATTAACAGGGTAAAGGTAAAAAAAAAAACCCAAACCAAAACCTGAAGATAGTTACACTTTCTTCTTCATTCTTCAAATAGGAATTTGGGCTAACATGCATTATTGTATGCATATTAAAAGCCAATTCTGTCTTTCAATCAGATATTTTCCTCTAATTAAGGCATATTCACTTTTTTGCTAATTAGGTATTCTTTGTTGCACAATGTTTGCTCTAATCTTTCAGAATCTCTCTCAATATCCAGTCATTGCCTTCATTACTGGCTCTCCTAGAATCCAACCAAAGCATGTTATTTTTTCTGCTAATTATATCCTCATTTACAGATTGTTGCCTTCTCTGATTGGCTCTTTAAACCAGTTGCTATGACTTCATTAGCAATGTCTTCTGACCCTGTTATTTCTTGTGACAGGATTTGCTCCACTTGTCCTGTGGCACTGTATCCCAGGGTCACTCTTCTCCTGGGTTGGAATAGTGTCAAACAGGAGAGGTTTAGGGCAGAGAAAATCACTGCTGAAGTTGCTAATTACTACATGCAGCAATAGTACAAATTAATGCTTCTAGCAATTTAAAAAAAAATGAGTGTCTTAAAGGTGTCATTAACAGGTTAGTTTCATTTATAAATGTGCTTGACAAAAAAAATACCAATGTGTAGTTTGTTTTAGCTATTGTAATCCCTCCATCAATGAGGTGTTTTAATGTCATGTGGGTTTGTTTTTCATGCTATGTTGTTATAAAATGGCTGCATAAAGGATTTCAAAACTAGATGATCTTAGAGGTAAATTTCTACATAGATTGTCCTGTTTTCACCTTGAATTCTAAAATCTCCCAGTATATTAATGTTATGATTTTTAACCAATTCCAAAGAAGCAGTAGTCATCTTAAAATAGCAAGATGAAAATCTTCAGGCATCTTTTGAAAAAGTATTTTAACTGATTACACAAGAACAGCATATTAAGGGATAATTAAAATGTATGAAACTGCAGTGAAGTAGTGATAACATGTTTATAATAAGCTCGAGAGTGATATGACATTATAATTTTCATGGGGTGCAAATTGCGTATTTTATTAATTGTGTTCCCCACTTTTAGGCTCTTACAAATCTGAATAATCCATTACCAGAACCATAGATTCATGAATATAGCACATAGAGTTTAACACAAGTTAGTTAATATGAAAAACGCTGTATCTAGTTGTTTGCAAAATTACTTTTGTTGATTAAAAGGCTCTTCAGAACTTCCGGCTTGTGAAAGGGTTTTAAATTGTCTAATGCTGATTGTGATTGCTATGCAGAAAAAAGGCAATGCGAAGCAAACCATTATATCACTGAATCTTTGTTAAGCAGGCCTTGAAAGTGCTTGACAGCATAATTAATCTTGTGATATGAACAAAGAAACCAACTCAATAGTATTGAAGATGCTTATTAAAAATACTAAATACCTTTTTCCACTTAAAAACCTTTTGAAATAGTGTGGGAAGTGCCATTACCTTTTTTTGTTTTTGCAGTATTTTAGTCTAAAATTGATACAAGGGACACACTGCATGAGGAAAAGAATAAACTGGATAACAATAAAAAATAGTTTGAAAAACAATGCTCTCTGATTTGGAAAATCAACTAAGCCATCTCCAAACATTAAAAATTGTACTTCCATTACTATCAACTTCAGAAGTTATTTTAAATAATAATTGCTGGTCAGTCATGTTATGTTTTCAAACTAAATCTTAATAAAAATCATTTCTATTTAATTAAACTGCTAACATTAATCCTAATTGTGGTCTCCACCTGATATGGAGACCATATTGTGCAGATGCTATAGCACAGATTATTCACCCAAGATTTCCTGATATAGTGGAATTATTTTTGGTGCAGGCAATTCCCAAACGCACTGGAAGATCGTGGAAGAAGAGATAGCTTGCAGTGGTTCTTACTGGAAAGGATTGTCCCCACATATGCACTATATAAAAAACCATATTTTTACTTTACAGAGAGAGGGGGTGAGAGAGATTTGCAAAGAATGCCACTGGACTTCAATGGAAGTTAGGTAGGTATACAACACCAAGAGACTCCTTTGAATATCTCAGCCATACAAGGCACATTTACATGAGACGCTACATCACCATAGTGACAAGCTATGGCGACATAGCTCATCGCTATGGCAACATAATGTTGGCAGGCACTAACCGTGATACCGCCACTAATGCACAATAGCAACAAGCTACTACGCAGTAGCTTGTAGCTACTATGCAGCAGGGTAAAAAATGACTCGTGTGCTGCCAGGACTGCACAGTACCAGTGCAGTACCAACTGCTCAGTCAGTGGCATGTGTAGACATGCCCACAGATTTAAAACTAATGTTTAGAAAAATATGTACTTCAATGCCTCTCATCTTCCTAAAAAAATGTCATTATAAAAACTGTTAACATTACCAATTCAAGCCAGAGCTATTCAATGGATGAAAGCATAATTATTCACTGAGGGCTTGATCCAGAAAGGACATCAGCAAGAGTAGAAAAAGAACAACACTAAGTTACCAATAGGCCTGACAAGCATAGCACTTTGTTATCCAAGAAAGAGGAAATGAACTTAGGGGAATGGGGTGCTGAAGGCTGACTGACTTACTGGTCAGACCACCATTTCTTGCATATGTTTTGAGATACTGAGCAGCCTGGCTGTGAGAAGTCTTCATGACCTCTGGTCCTTATGACATCCTATGCTCTCACTTCCTCCTAAAGGTCAGCTCTTCAAAACAAGACTTGAGGGTAACTTCGGAAATATTATGACAAAATTTAAATGACAGCTATCTGTTAGGGCTGTGTGAAGCTTCGGTCCCTGATTCAATTCGGCAGAGATTTGGCCCAATTTGGTGGCCGAATGTCCAAAATCCAAGTCAAATTAGAGGACCCTTTAATCTCTCCAAATAGAACTGGAACCCTCCAAATTGATTCAGAGAGATTTGGAAAGATTTGACGATTTGGACATAGACACAGCTTTAAATGTTTTTTCTACATACCTCTAGGTAGCAGGGGCTCGTGAGTGCTGCAATGCTGGGGTACATGGAGTGTCGCACAGAAGCACGGGGGGGAGGTCCCCAGCGTGCTTGGCACCAGACCCAGAAGTGGACCAGAAGCACTTCCGAGCACTTCTGGGTCCACTGGAGAGCGCACAGAGGGCCCCCCCTGCATTCCCCCGGCTCAGCAACTGGTGCCTCCTGGGTCTGTGGGAGGCATTCGGTGTCCCCCCGTGGCCAATCATCAAGCCAAGGGAGTACAGGGGGAGGCCCCAGCGTGCTCCCTGGAGGACCCAGAAGTGGACTGGAAGTACTTGCAGTCCACTTACAGGTTCACTGCCAAGCGCATGGGAGGCCCCCTGCACTCCTGTGGGATGCTCCATCCACCCTACCATTGCAGCATTCATATGCCTGGTACCTTGAGGTATGTAGAAAAAACATTTAAAGCTGTGTCTATGTCTGAATCACTGATTCTCCAAATCAGCATCAAATCTTCATATTTGGATTCGGCTTAATTGAATCGGGGACAGTAATCCAAATCAACAAATCAAATTCCTGCCCCTGATTTGGGCTGAATCTGAATCCAGTAGGGCCCGTTTTGCACACCCCTACTATGTGTGTCATTTGCAGGTACAGAACTGCATTTAAGCTATTATTCTGTGGCCCTTCCCAGTCTCAATCCCTACCATTTCATGGTCCTCTGCATTCACAAGTGCTTTTTTTGTTGCCTGCAATGTCATATTCCTTTATATTATGCAGCAACTTCTTTGTATAGATCATTAACTTTATTTAGATTGTAAGATCTTTGGGGCAGAGAATCTTCTTACTATGTTGGCCTCACACCTGGTACAATAGAACTCTGATCTTTGTTGAAGCGGCTGAGTGCTGCTCTTATATAAACACTTGACCTTACATAACACTGCAATCAGGAATAATCAGCCTTTCCCACGAAGTCCATAAAAGGGATGTGCTGAATTCATAGAATTTCGGAGGATCTCTAGTTGCAGTCCCCAGAAGATTTATGAAATGAAAATCCTGTTAAAAATGGTACATATATAAATCAATAGATCAATCAATAGACTGATCAAAAGACCAACAGAAAGAATTTGGGGCCATACTTTCTGTGGAGTTTCTTCAACTTTAATTTGTTTTAATGTCACATCAACCCCAATAGGTTGCAAACAACTTGTGCTGAAATACCAGTTCTTGGGCTGATTTGCTAGTGTGACTCAAGTAAAACGTCCTGTGACATAGCAACTTCCTGTTAGCACTGATTGTAGAAGTTAGTAAATAATTCCACTATAGCACTGTGGTACTATACAGTTCTTTCAAAACAATGGATTCTATTTTGTCGTCTTTCTATGTATAGTATTTCTCATTAATTTCAGCAGAGTGCCATATAAAAAACTGATAGCAAGATATTGCCCAATGGTTAATTAATGGTTTATTCCTTATAGAAATGTGTTGGAAGAGATTGAACCTAGAATTTGGGTCTAAAAATGCAGCAAGTGAGAAAATCTGCTTATTAAAAATGCATTTCTTCTCAACATACTTAAATAGCCTGAGATCATATCTAAACCGCTACTGCCAGCCACAGCAGTTTAGTTAATGAAGCAACCAAACTTAGTGAACAGTGCAACCTTTTTTAACTTATTTTCCTGCAGGGGTTCCCTGAGCCAGTCTTTGTCCACTAGTCAATAAGAAATTTATGGCTTTTCCAAACACTACCTCAATGCACTTTCTGCGCTTATCGGAACCAGTATTTTACACTAACTCAGTGGCATGGATTTTGAACTTAAGGGTACACTCAAGAAAACCCAGGAGCCATGCCTTGCATGTTTTTAGGAGGAGATGATTAGCCATGGATGAAAGGTTCATTTCAACTTTAATAAATTCCTGAAATCATTTCACTTTAAAAGGCTTACCAGCTCACACAAAATGATCACCAGTCTTATAATTTGAAATCATTCTTTTTAAGCTGTTCTTGGAGTCAGAAAAAAATTGCAGTTTCTTATGATTTCTTGCCCTTTATAAAAAAAGGTCATTTTCACTCAATACTTTCAATAGAATGATAGGCACAGACTGCCTTTTGTTTGTATGGCAACTGTTTCTGCACAGCCCCTGCAGTGCAGTGCAGTGCAGTGTTTCTGCACTGTTTCAAACACATCTTGTTTCTGCAAGATGTAGTGAAGATGACCATCATCTTCTTTTCCCAGTAGGGTTGAAGTCAGGATGCTCTGAGGTACATTGGCCAACCCTAAACACGTAGTATTTCCTAGGCAGGAGGCAGTGAGGGAAGAGGAGAATGGGGAGCTGGTGAGAATGAGACTGAGGAACTGTATGGGATGAAAAAACAGACACATTGTAAGACCAAGGGGACTGATGGAGGGGAAGGGCTCATGCACTTGCATGAGCTTATTGGGGCATGCTCATCAATGCATAGATGTAGCTTTGTTAACTCTAATTTGGAAGATAGCAGGTGTAGACTGGATGGGGTGTGTTTTATTGCAGTGTTCCCTGCTAGTGTGTGAGGTGGTGCAGGTGGTGAGCAGTGGAGAATGGTGTAAGTAAAAAGAAGGAAGATGGAGCTGGATACTTGTAGGGGTAGAGACTATGACAGATGCTAAGGGAAGAGAAGTGTGAATAGGATAGGGGTGTGGTAGGACAGGGTAATTGAGGGGGCTGGGAATAAAAAGATATTAGGGTAAAGGTGTGAAACGGCAGTTTCTCTACCCTAGAATACAGGAAAGGATAAAAGTAATTCCAGCACAATCAATCAGCCTTCAGATCTTTCAATACATGTCAAATAGTGTTTTTGGGTGGAATCTGCAATTTTTTTCATAAAAGCACTTGGGCAGGAGCTTCCTCCCCACATTAACAAAGAGCAGACATATTTTTTTAAAAGGACATACATTAATACTGGGTTAAATCTAACGATTTTTAAGCAAACATCATGGGTTTTTGATATCCACTTCATGGGTTGGCAATACTTGAAACTCTTCTTGCGTTTGCATGCTTTTTAGTTTACCATTGCAAAGTGTAGATTATTCATGGCAAGGAGCTCTTGATGCAATCAAGATGAGAGTTTAGAGAACACTAGGCTCCCTGATTTGCATATCTCCAATGTTCTATAGGCTATGAATTCACTGCCTTCTATGCGCACTTCATACAATGTAATAGTCCTAGAACTGATTTTAAGCAAGGCTTTCAGGTCAATTATGCATTTGCACACAAGTTTAAAAAAAATTCTCTATGAACAAATTCATCAGTGTTCTTAACTTTCTCCCAGTGCAATAAACAAAGCCTCACTTGCTTCTAAAATGATCCATAAAAACAAATCTTCTAAACAATCTGCTTAGAGAAGCAGTCTCGTGTAAGAATAGGCAAAGATAAAAAGCTCATGATTAACAGTACACACATTTGCAAAGCAAAGAACACACTTTCGCTACCAAAAATATAGCATCTGCCATTTTCAGTGACAGTGTGTATACAGCTTGCATAATATAAATGTTGGAAGGAATTAAAAACTTTTTCAGGATCACTACTGTGTATATATATAGATCTACTGTGAGGTGCTTTTAAAATGCTATGCAGTGAAGGATTTTGAAAATAAGTTTGAATACCTTCTGACATATCTTGCAACCAGGCCCTATCCAATACTCTAATAAGCACCAGTTGTGGCCTTCTACCCTAGGAAACAACATTTCTCTGAGATCAACTTCTTAAGAGCTGTTCTGTGCATTGCCTCTCAGCATTTAGTAGCACATCTAATGTAGCATCATGAAGGATAAAAAAATCACAGAAAATAGGGACAGAGATAAAAGAATAACAATGGGGGGGGGGCAGGGAGGGGGAACTCAGGGGAAATCCACACTAAGCTGTCAGAAGCTATTTCACCCAGACACAGATTGACTTCTGATTCACAAAGTCAAATGACTGGTATAAAATGTATGTTGTACATGCAAGACATACAAAAAACTAGAACTCTTGGTTCCAAAATGATACCTTTTATTAGACCAACTGGAAAATGGCAAGAAAAATGTCCTTTTCTGCAAGCTTTTGGGAATCAAAGTCCCTTCGTCAGGCTCTGGGAAAAGTGTAGATGGTACAAGATGGTAAAAAGTCCCCATAGGTTGGAAATAAACTTCATTTTTGCACAGAGGGAGCTGAAGATGGAAGTCTGTCCCTCTGGGTCCATGAGAGTGTCTTTGTGAGCTGTGTTGAGTAGCTCTTTGATGTGTTGATCAGGTAGCATTCCTTCCCTGAAGGTGTCAGATGGTAGGTAGGGAGGCAAAAAAAAACTTCCTTATTGTTCTGCAATGAAGTTTAAAATCCAAAATTGGCTGTTGTACATGCATCAGTTTTTGAGCAAAGTTTCTAGCAATCACATATTTAGATGGGAATCACCTGTTATAGTTCATAGGGTTCATAGGAAAGAGAAAGCAAGAGAAAGCATCTCTATTACTTTGAATGCTGAAAATGCAAATTCAGTCATTCTTTCCTTCCCACCTCTTTTATTTTCTCCCCAGTGTAAATCAGTGAGGCAGGTACAGATTAGAAATAAGTAAGCTAGTTTGCCATATTTGTAGCTGTTTTTAAAAAGGAAGTACTTATCACTGGTTTGCATTATTACACTGAGGCCTCGGATCTGGCTGAATACCACCTGTAGTACTGAAGATGTACCATGAATAGATGTTGGATGGTGGGGCAGAGATCAGGAGTGAACAAAAGGTTTAGATTACACCTAACTGAAGACCACTTGTGAGTAGCAGAAAAGCTCTTCCCAGGTAGTTGTAAGAGTTTCTTCATCATTCCCTCATTTGAAATACATTTCCCACTGGTATAGCAACAGATTGAGCTTGATGGGTATTCCTGTTGCATTCTGAGGTGTGAAGAAAAGGCCTGAACTGTACATATGCTGTAGAAGACAGTTTTTGCTATTACTTCTGGTGGTTCATTGTAGCTGTTACTGCTTTGTTCATCACCTTTGCACTTCATGATGTCTCATGAAAATGCAGTATTTGGTTTCATCGGTTGCTTTGCATTAAAACTTTGCAGAATGAACGTGTAAAAATGACACTGTGACATAGCATGTTTCCTGTCTCTCCATGACCCCTGTGCTTACTTTATGAGTAAAAATGTGCATGTCTAATTGTGAGTCAAGCCGACACAGCCTGCCTAGGTTCTGAGAGTCAAGCTAGGTTCTTTTTTTCTCAAAACATCATCACCATACATAGCCCAAATTATATCCTGAAAGGCTTAAGTAGAACTGCTTGCAACCGATTCTTCAAGTGATGCACAGGAAGGAATATAATCCATCTTATTCTATGTTGTATCTACAGTGCAAATGAATAAAAATCAGTACAACCTCATTTTGTTGATAAAGCAAGCAGTTACAGGTGAATGCACAGATACACAAGGATCTGTTGAATAAGGAAGTGCTGCATTTACATCACAATTTTTAAAGAAAGACTTCACTTTTAGGCCTGAAAAAAAATTGATAAATGAGGAAGATAATGTTACCCTGACATTTTTTTAATAAAAGTAACCTTTCAGTGATCTAGATATACTGATTCCTATTTAAAACACCATTTACAAAGCTACCACACATTGGGATTTATATTGGGAGTAAATAGGGCAATACATATGGGTGAATGACAACTTTTTTTGATGACAAGCCCTACAGTTAACATGTAGGGTCCACCCTGGCATTCTAGAACAAGGAATGCCATAAGCATCTACAAGCATCCTTCCTCTTTTGGACAGTGGACTCTGAAAGCAACTCAAAATGTAGAAGCTAAATTCAGACATGACATAAATAGGCATATATTCCACTTATTACAACCATTTATACCAGAAATGAGATTGATCATAAGTCTCCAGGAGTCTGACATAAGTCTTCCTTTTGTTTCAATTGCAAGCTTTCCCCCACCCTAGCAAACAGTGCTTCTGCAGAACACGTGTAACAAAGACTGATACTTCCCATATCACTAGTCAATTCCCAAGTGATCATCCCATGAAGGGGATGTTAAATAAGCAATCGATACATTCAGCAGGTGATAGGAAGGACAGTGTGTGTCTTGTTGATATTGTGCTTTCCAACATATCTAAAGCCTTTTACACAACTCTCTGAAGCATGCAATATACAGAATTCCAATGAGGCTAAATCTCTTGAGTTTGTATTTTAGGCAATCTCTATTTTTTTCTGGAGCTCCCTTCGTCTTGAGGGTACAAGCAATATTTATTTCTTTTATTTGATGTGCTTCATTTATATACCCTAGTAATGGGCAAGAGGGAAGAAATTGAAAGAAATAGAAAAATATTTACTATTACTGTGGTGGTCCTGGAAGAAATAATGAATAAGTAGGGACAGATCCATGATCTCCCAAAAGGTGCAGGAACAGAAACCCACACTACAGGGTGGCTGCAACTCCCCCTCTCAGCCTCCTGTTTCCCCACCAGCATTCAGGAGCCTCTGGAGACTTTTTTAAGTCACTAAAAAAGGTGACTTTTTTCCCCTCCCTTTAGTCCTCCTATGTCGGCTGTTGCTTTCCCCACTGTCCCAGGGGCAGGGGAAACACCAGAACTATTTCTGCCCATCCCAGCTGGGTGTGCAGGGACAAGGCTCAGCTGGGAATGGGGACAGTGTCATCAGCATAGTGGAAGAGTAGTTCCTCCCAGGAACAGGCACAGGAAAGGAGAACCCTGACACTTATCCCCACTGCTGCTGTCCCTGGTCCCAGCTAAGCCCAGTCCCCATGTGCTGCAGGGACTTTAAAAAGACCCCAGAGGCTCCCATCGTAATGGTCTAATCCAAAAGGGGGTTCTGGATCTGCCCCAGGAATAAATCTGAAAAGTAGACAATGCACTGTGATGCCGTGTAGAGAGTTGCCGTTCTATCTGATCTACTTAATCCAAGGGTCAAGAATAAAGGTCTGGTCCTCCAGTTTTTCCATGAAAATGCCCATAAACTTCCAACTCTCAATGTTTTTACTGGAAGACTTGCATTTGAACCATTCCCCAAAATTGCATAAAAAATCCTGGGCCTAGTAGATTACCGTTTACTATTTTTCTGGTTCTTTCACGTGTGTTATTGTGCATCTCCCTTGGCACTTAGTTTTGATGCAGCTCATAGCCTGGGACCTTGCTCAATGTGCAGCAAGCATATAATTATTCAGTTAAACACAGGTCCATATATCTACCATATGATGCTCTGAGAATGTTCCAAGCAAGGGCTCTTCCATGCACAGATTAAACCAGCTTTGGAAATAGCCTGTCTTAAAAGAATTATGTGGCAAGCTACAGTGTAATGGGGGGTCAGCTGCAGTCATGAATTTTATGCCTACTATATTAAATAGTAACATCAGTCCATATACAAGCTCTAAAATGTTCTTATTCCAAGACTGAACAGATGGCTGATTCATTGTGTATAGATTCTTCGTGGCCAACATTTCAAGCGTAGAGACTTGCCACAAATGAGACACTGGCATGGTTTTAGAAGAACATGATGTTCTTTCATATTTCAAAACAACGTTTACACTCCGAGAAATACCAGTAAACAGTTTCTGAGATGTCCAAAAAGAATATCAGATCATCCAGCAGGACTCAGCATTACTGTAGCACATTCATCCTTACTACCCCCATAAAGATTTTAATTACATTGTTTGCCCTTTTCCAGTTGGAGATGGTGTTTCCCCTCAGAATGATATTACCGAGTTGACAACCCAGGTGTTCAGATCACTCCCTTGCTTTAGAATGAGCAAATAACACCACATTCATTTTCTGAATGAATATTTTAAAAACTCATGGTCTGTGGTGACTGCATCAGCACTGGGCATTTAGCTCTGAACAGTAAATGAGAGCAGTTTATATCTGGTTTGGTTTGCGGTTTTGTTTGCTTTCTTTCTGGGGGCAAGAGGGAAGTTATTGTGGAACGAGGGAGATTCCCCAAGATCTTTTGAATATTATTTTTGACACTTTTAATGCCCAACACCACTCACACAAGTATTTGCTGTGCTAGATGCTAGCCACATAAACAAAATACCCCCCCCCCCAAGAGATTACATCTTTTCATAAATATATTTCCAAAACTGAGCCTCTAAAAGAATGACTCTAAGGTACTCTGAAGTGGAGTGCCTTCATCTAATATCTCATTTGATGAGGGTTAGTTTGTCACGTGATCAGCCACTTTACAAGTGCTCTGCAGCCATGTACATGTATCACAGCACAGCTATAGAGCGCTTTCAGGGAGCCAATCGTGCAAAAAACATAACTTCTGCCTCTGCCCTAAAAGGCAGATAACTTTTATTCTTCCACACACCCCATTATGAGAGAGGTAGAAATAGTTTTGCTTGCTGTATATGTATTACCAGGGATCCTGGTTTTCTCTGTTTAAAAATGGCAAATTTTCTTAGAAAAACCACAAAGTCTCTGATTAAAAAGCCCCAAAACCATGATTAAAATGAAATGCTACTATATATATATATATATAGTATACATATATATATATAGACGTATCAACTAAACACAATGTGTTTTTTTATGTATGTACAATTTCAAAGCATTCTGGAAGCTTACCAGTGCCTCAATCACTATAATAAATTAAATTCTAAATACCTATACATTTTGGGATTTAATTTTGGGCTTTTTATCAAGGAAAACCAGAGCTCCCTTACCCCCTTCACTCACCAGGATGCAGGTCCAGGACCCTCACTCCCAAGCCACAACCCTCCAGCCCTGCTGATGCCCCTCACTCCCCACTCAGCCCCACAGCCCTCCTGGTGCCCCTCAATTCCCACCCACAGACCCCCGGACCACTGGCGTCCCTCACTCCCTACCCACACCCTTCTGGCCCTGCTGGTGCCCTTCACTCCCCACCCACAGCCCCCTGGCCCTGGTGATGCCCTTCAATCCCCACCCTCACAGCCCTACCAGAGGGGGTCTCAGGCTGCCAGGGCTATGGGTAGCCCCCTGCCCCCTGCAGCAGCACTTGAGTCCCAGTTGCCGCCTGTGGGAGGCCATGGCTGCGGCAGCAGAGTGGAACATGAAGTCCAGCTTCCCCTCCCCCATAAATGGCATGGCCAGAGTGGAGCCCATCAGGGGCAGCAGATGCAGACTACCCACTGCAGGCTCAGTGCTCCCTGCCCTGCTGCCCTCCCCCCAGGGCCTCCACAGGGTGAAAGATCTAGTGTGGCAGGGCAGGGCAGAGCCGGACAGGGTGGTGCAGGGAAGATCCTTGCCACTGTGAGCCCCGTGCAGCAATGGGGGTGGTGAAGTGGAGTTGTGCCTCTTTCTGCTGCTGGGTGGGCAGTGGGTGCTTCACCACAGCAACGTGGGTCTAGCGTGATAAGGAGCTTCCCCGCCCTACCCCACTCTGCCCTACCACATTCCAGCCCCAGGCCCCAAGCCCCATGCACTGCCTGGCTGGGCAGTAGCCGCAGCCCCAGCCCAACTCCCTCCCTCCCTCCCTTCCTATGGGGGCCTCAATCCCCTCCACCCCCAGACTTATCTGCAGGAGCTGCTCTTGAGGCTGCCTGGTGGCTATGTGCATGTGTGTCCACATACATGAACATGGCACTCCTTGCCTGACCACCCTTCTCCCACTCCCACTCCCTTCTCCCAGCCTGCAAAGAGCTCTTTGCAAAAGAGGAAAATTCATGTGTTTCTTCAGTACAGTGAGAAATTCAAATTTTTCTCAAAGGGAAAATCCATGGGTTTTTCCCCATTATTCCATGGGAAACGGAAAATGCGGATAGCTGATTAATTTGTTATAATTACTTTTTCTGTTAATAAAATCTACACCCAGAAGCAGGCAGATTTTGACACCTCACAGGAAGTAGACTTGTTCTAAGTCATTTGTTAAAGGGATCAGCAATAACCAAATGCATTTATATGAAAAAGTGAAACCATGATATTGTTTTGGTAGCACACTTCTCTGTAGAGTAATGACATGTGGGCTCTATGTACTTGGAACTGTCCCTAAACAAATGTGTGCAACTTACAGTTTGTTTTGAGACATTGCGTTTTATATAATACTTCAGCTTGTGATATTAGAGTGGAATGAAATTTGCCCGCAGTATGCCTTCATCCTAAATTGCTAAGGTGTGTATAATATCTTAGTAAGGGAGGGGTTTTTTTCTTGGATTTAATCTACCAAAATACCAAACTACAATAATTCATGTTTTTATTTCTATATTATTTATTAGTCTAGGGAGTTTTCTGATTGGGCCAGTAGTAAAGTTCCTAGCTTTCCTGTATAAAGGCAAGAGATAGGCCAAACTCCAATGGTTCAGC
>NW_005841863.1:2776604-2778458 GCF_000455745.1 Alligator sinensis
CAGTTCAATATGAACAAAGATGCAAAATTTTAGATATCTTAGAGCTCTCCAGCATATAAATCCCAGAATAACATACATGCTGTTCTCACAGGATTTCTATGATAGATCTGGGATCAACACTGTGAGACAACTAAAATATTCCACATACTTGAACTGTCCTGAGCTGTTTCCCAGGCACCTTGCCAAAACCTGGCTTTACTTTTATAGGATTATGGGTAAGTAGGCCTGGAAGCAACCTCATGGGGTCATCTAGTCCTGCTCACAGCATGATCATCCGTAACTAAAGCATCCCAGAGAGAGGTAGCTAACTGTGTTAGTCTGAAGTAAGGCAGAAGATAGGCAGACTAACGAAATCAGAGATGCATCAGCTTTCTTAAGCAGCCTATTTTATCAGCTGCTAAGAAAGGACTGCAGGAAGCAGATCTTCTAAACAGAAAAGAGTGTTTAGAATATAAAAGGCAGGGGGAGAGGAGAATAAAAGAGGGGACACTACAGGAAAAGAACACCTGTCTAACCTGCACTTGAAAATTTCCAAGGATGGAGATTCTATCATTTCTCAAGGTAGCATGTTCCAGTACTTGACCACCCTTATAATCAGAAAACTCTTTGAAACCCCTCAGTCTTCTCTTCTCCAAAATAAACAGCCCTAGTTTTTTCAGCCTTTTCTCATACGTCATGTTTCCCCATGATTTTATATCAAGAGTCTTCCAAGATCACTGCAGAAAACTTGATAAATAAAATTATTTTTACAGACTTTTCATAAATGTATTGTGAAGTCCAAACTCTAGATAATACACTCAGTGTTTTAGACTTGACTTTGCTTGTTCATGGTTGGCATTGGTCAGACTGCAGTTGGAGTACTGCGTCCAGTTTTGGGCACCACGCTTCAAGAGGGATGTGGACAACCTCGAGAGGGTTCAGAGGAGGGCCATTCATACGGTTAGGGGCCTGCAGGCAAAGCCCTACAAGGAGAGACTGAGGGCCCTGGATCTCTTCAGCCTCCACAAGAGAAGGCTGAGAGGTGATATTGTGGCTGCCTACACATTCACCAGAGGGGACAGCAAGGAATGGGAGATGCTCTGTTTACCAAGGCACCCCTTGGAGTAAGTAGGAACAACAGCCACAAACTGATGGAGAGCACATTTAGGTTAGACATCAGGAAGAACTTCTTTACGGTAAGGGTTGCCAGAATCTGGAACGGGCTTCCAAAGGAGGTGGTGCTCTCCCCTACCTCGGGGGTCTTTCAGAGGAAGTTAGACATGCACCTGGCTGGAGTCATCTGACCCCCGTGCTCTTTCTTGCCCAGGGCAGGGGGTTGGACTCAATGATCTGCTAAGGTCCCTTCTGACCCAAACATCTATGAATCTATGTTTGTTCTTTCTTACAGACAAATGTAATGGGCGATCAATAATGGTGGTGAATCAAAGAGAGCTCACATGAAAGGAAATACACCTAGAAGCACACTAAACTATTTGCACGTAAAGTCTTCCTTTTGTAATAAACTTTTTTCAGGGCTACATCAGCCTGATACTACCTTTGATTGATCTGTAGTAGACAGCCAAATAGCAAAAACCCAACCCTTGCCATGAGTACACGGGTAACTTGGTTCAGAGGCACACTGAGTTTGCTAGATCTACTCAGGGCACCTCTAATTTAGGGAAGCTGGAGCTGGATAAATAAATACAATAAAAGCCTCCAGATAAACTATTGTATGTAACTTAAAATGACTATACCAAAACACCCAATTTAATAACCAAAATATCCACAGTAACAATAGCCAAATAACATGAGAATTTATATTTGTCAAGTCAAACAGTGGTAGGCAAGCATTGGGATTTTAAAATACTGTTTCCC
>NW_005841863.1:2778468-2791382 GCF_000455745.1 Alligator sinensis
ATTCTTGTTCAATATATATAATCTCTTCAGTGCATACTTAACTATTCAAATTTAGCTAACATACCATTTTTGCTAAAATATAAAGCTAAACAAGATCTCAGTCACAACCACAAAATCTTTTTTAATGTATTCCTTGTGCTACTTCTGAATATTAATAAAAATTAATAATTAATTTTGCCTTTGGCATTGCAAGATATACTAGTTTTAATTAGTGTACTGTACTCCTATACAATTAAAAAATAATTGATGTCCACGCTTATTGGCGGTCTCTGTGATCTCTTTTCCTGTTGTTGTCAACAAATGCCTCAAAAAACAAGTTCAAGAATGTTTTGCTGTCCACTTGATTTACACACCAAAAGTAACAGACAAATCTTTTATGATGAAACAGAACAGTTTTCTGTTTAAATTATACACAAGTATATTAACTAGAAAGAGAAAATTAAAAGCTTATGGCTACAAGAAATAATTGAAAGTCTATAAAAATGTTTAATCTATCAACACATTTGCCTGGAAAATATCAATGGGTGACAGAATACCTTGGCTCATATGCGGAGTGGCCATTTTGTATTTGTTATGTCAATTCCATCAAGTGTTTAATTTTGATGTCCCCCTTATTCAGCTTCAGTTATTTAAATTCAGCATATCAGGTTACTGTTTTGCGATATAACTTTAATTGTACCATGAACTACTTTGTTATATAACACTGGAGTCTACTTTTTTACTCTCAAAGAATGCAGGTTGAAGTATTAAAGTGCAAATCCTCATGGGGGGGAAAAAACTAACGTCCCTTCAAAGTATTTGCATCAGGAATCTAAAATAACAGAAGTTTTCTTTCTTAGAACCACAGAAACAAAGACATCAAATCCCAGAGAGCAAACTCTCTTGCATAGTTACAAAACCAAAGACAAGAAGTTATATGAAAAAGAACCATCTTTAGTAACTCCTATTAAGCAAGTACTAAACGCGCAGTCTGGCACACATGCAGACATGCCCAAGTCTGAATGTGCAAAATAGCAAACACAATTTCGGGCTTTTTTAATGTTAACAAAATCATTGTACTTGTTTCTTACATACCACAGTAATGGACATCTTATCATCACAGGAGGATGAATACTTAAACAAACAGAGGATGAGTGATCTCAGATAACACAGAATAAGAATGCATGTTTTTGTACTTTACCGTCTAATCCACATGCCTGTGGAGCAGCAACATGAAAAATCAGCAAATCAGATATTTCTGTAATTAATGCTTTTTATCATGATTAATGATCTCAATGGCCATTTTAACTAAAATGGATAGTAATTCAAGCAACCTATTTAAATATATATGCATGAGAGAACTATGAGTGTTACCAAGTACATTTTTATTTCAGAACTTCCATTTAAAAAAAAAATCTTGCTGAGCCATTTTATTGGTAGTAGAAGTAAAGGGAATAGGTAAAATCAGCAAGGATATTCTGGTACTTTCAGTAGTTACTTTAGATTGTATTGCGGGTAGGTTTTTCTTTAGTACTTAACACAGTACATGAGTTGCTTCAGTTATTGCAATGGAATCAACTACCATTTGGGCTCAAACCTTCAAACTCACTAAGGTTTGCAGGTATGTGAACCCCTAGATTACAATAGAAACAGAAATCTCATGAATTCAATGATGACTTTCATTTTAAAATCCACAGAATAACATAAACAGTATATGAGAAGTCAGTAAGTTCTACTCAAGGAAGGACTGCAAAATCAAGCCCATCATGTTTTCCATGTTAAGGTAATTTTAGTCATTGAATAATTAAATTCAGTTACTGTCCTGCTAAAATGGAACACAGTAAGAATAGTAAGAAAGTAAATTTAAGGAAAGTATTTTTTTTTCTTTGAGCTCTCTCTACAGTCGTGTTAAAGATTACTTTTAATTTCAAATTTAATGGAGAAAGATTGTATTTTAAACTGAAAAATGACTGATAGCTATGCCCTTGAAATGAAGTGCAGCAACTCTGTATACCATTTGTAAATAAGGCATGTATTTACTGCAACATTATATTTATATTGGTGGAATTTTAAAAAGCATACATTTTATTTATTTCTCCCATTGCTGCCTCAGCAGTAAATGCTACAGAATTAATTTTTGAAAATCTGGACAAAATAAAGCATCATACATCTTTTCCCTTCTGCAGGAGGGCTGGTTTCTCATTTACATTCTCACCTCTTTGTACCTCCTTACTGGAGCAGAAAAGACCAGTCTATCCACCTTGTGTTGCAGTCTTGCTATGGATGTAGAATGGGTTTCCCTGGCACCAAGATATGCTGAGACTGCAAACAGGGGAAGAGAAGAAGAGGCAGGGATTGTGGCTAGAGCGTGCTGGCCTCTGCTAGGCTTAGCGCCATCCAGTCCTGGTGGCAGAGGTTCTGTGCAGCACACATCAGTCCTGAAAATGAAGGAGTTGTAACTAGTATCCTGACACACACCTCTTCAGTCTTGCCTACAGACCAGAACTCCAAAGCAAGCAGATCATGCAATACCAAGTATTAAACACAGTGGAGTAATATGTAAGTATTTTCAACACCACCCAGTAACTTACAGTAAGACAGTTTCCTGTGGGGACTGAAGAAAAAAAGATTTTACTAACTCGTATTTGGTAACAAATTTGCTTGACCAAGAAGAGGCACCACTGCACCAATCATTTTCAAATACAACATAAAACTTGGGCTGCGATTTCTGACACACACCTTTATTAACTGCAATAGAATTATCTTCTTTGTCATCTCCCAGAAGCAATTTTGGGGAGCGAAAAAATTATTAGAACAGAAGACTGGGGATCGGGGTTCTTGTTTCTTTTCCATCCTGTGCCACTCACTTGCTGATTTAATTCTCAATCTAGTGTTTCTGATTTCATGTTTTAAATGGGGCCCCCAAAAATGATAATAGAGCTTATTTAAGAATAAATTTGCTACATTTATAAAGCAGCTGTATTGTGAATAGTTATAAAAAGACTACCATGTACAATTCAAACCATAAGTTCAATATGTAGCAGATCACTCCTGAGCTAGCAACTCCTTGTTCCATCTCAAATTCATAAAAGAGCTAGAGAGACTGAAGGCTCAAAGGAGAATAAAAGTAGTAGTCAGATCTTTCAGATCTTTGAAAAATCCCAACCCTAATCCAGTTTACCTTCCTCACATGTGACATTCTCCTGAAATCAGTGAGACTACTTGGAGTTGGTACTAAGAAAGGAGCAGCAACCATGTACAGAAGTTATTCAATGCAGAGTGCTTTATAAAGTCTCTTCAATATTCTCAGTCTGGTAATATTCTGTTTAATGGACAGAACTGAGTGATGTCTTGTCTCTGGGAAAAATTATGCTCCAGTGAAAACAAAAAGTTTTGAAAGAGGCCGTGATTTTTACTGTGACTGGAGGACCTCCTCAGATAAAATGTCATTTTAAAGGCATAATATACATATGAAAACTTCTAAGGCATCAAAATATTTTGTCTAGCTACAATAAACTAGAACCTCTGATATTTGCTCATAATATTCTATAAGAACATTACCTAGCCAGGATTTCAACTTTGCCCGACTTACAATTTCAGTTTGTTCCTTGCATTTTGCCCAAAGAACCAGTGATGGCTCCATGGGGTTCTTTTGGTTCTTCTCCTATTTTGCATTTACATTTTCCTGATGAATGGTCGGATGATGCACAGGATCTGTACCATTTGATTCTGGTAACTGGGTGATGTGAAATTTGGCCTTTGGTCTTTTCAGAAGTTCAGGTGAGCATTGTCTTTGATCCATGTACATTCACACTTTGCTTCAAATTTAGAGTTTCAAAATATGAAGATGAAAATCAGGCAAAAAACATACACAGACACACACTTTTATTTACTGTTTCCAAGAGGTCTAAGAAAAAGCAATAGCCACAACCATTCTTTTCCCCAATCCAGTTCACTACTTCAAGTGAACACTTAAAATGAGAGTCCTAAATGTCAAGAGACTTGAGTTAAAACAGAACAGTGGGAGAATGCTAATTAAAGAGTTCACTGCCTTCTATTAAAAACACTCAGTCTCCAACCCCTGGACATTTAAATCTCTGGACTATTAATTTGGGCACCCCTCCTGACCTCAATTACTATGGTAGCTCTTGGAGGTGAAGTTTCTCAGGTTTCTCAGGGAGAATCTTTCTCTTTTCTTTTGCCATTGTCAGTCAGACATTTCCAAAAATCAGAAGCAATTTTCATTGACCCAAATAACAGATACGGATGGAGACAGGAGTCACAAATCCTATTATTGTTGTTGTTGTTATTTTAATTATAAAAACAATAACCGTGGCGACTACTACAAATGCAAATTATGGCCAGGTTTGTAGAAACACAACATTGTGTCCTCTGACCATTAATGTACTCAGACTGCAGAAACTGACTCCTACCTACCTAGTTTTTTATACTGCATGCAACATCATAATTTGTCAGTATCAAATAGTGTGTTTAGTATTTTTTTCTACATGAACTTCTGTCTGCATTACAACAACACCGTTATGACTGGTGGTGTTTAGCAATGACATGAGAAGCTGAACAAGCATTGAAAGCAAGCTATGCTTTTTACCCTCATTAATGACTTTCAGCTCAGGGTTGAGGAATACCAGTAGACAAACTGTCTATGCTTTCCAAAAAAGTTACTGTAAAAGGCCATGTCCCAGAGACAGTCTTTTAATTCTGAAGACAAAACCACCCTTCTCTTTGTATACATATTCTGACATCTTAACCCTTTTATGAAGGCAAACTTTAAGAGGTTTTTTTTACTCTACACTTTATGTTATATGGAAAATCCCATAATATATCACACAACAATCAATACCACATTAATAACAATCATTGGTAGTGATGGCTATAGTTAAAATTGCTTAACAGTTTCAGCTGTAAGTCCCTTTTTCACCTTTCCAGAGCTCCCAGAATCATATCTCTTTAGAGGCTAAATCACTCCTTGCTTGAATCTTACCAAAAAGAGTTCGTAAGTAAACTTCCTCCTGTTGCTTCTGAGTTACAGGAAAAAAAAATGAAACACATCTATCCCATCGTAGGAAAAGTCTATGCATTGATAATTGAACGTGGCTCTGGAAAACAGCTCATGTTTGAAACTTGACACAGGAACAGTGGGGTTGCTCAGTTTGTAAATAATTGGTTTTGATTTAACAAAGATACGACCACTTGAAAATTGCATACTATGCATGTACAGCAGAAAAATGTCCTTAAATCTGCAGGGGTGCACTTAAACATAGATGCACTCTTCATGGGTGGACAGGTAATAAAGAGCACACTGGCTGGTTCAAGTAATTTACAACTATATGCTTGGGAAACCATCAGAACTTGGAAGCTGTTTAACAGTTTTTATTTTTACTTTCTTCTTTTACAGAGACCTGAAACAAAAAAGAAAAAAATATGTCAACACATTGTTAATATTAAACAGTTCAAAGCACAAAGAGTTGGAATATGCAAAAGTTATGGATTCAACACTATTTTAGCCACATTGTACATTTTTGCATCCCTGATAATGGGTCTTTAACTTTTGAATGTCTTGTGTTTCTGTGGTTCAAACTGACAACTTTAACATGGAGTGAACAAATATAAGTGAGTTGGCATTTGTCTGGAGGGAAGCACTGACGTTTAAATTCCTATAGATAATTAATGTAAATGCATAAAATGTATATTTCTATTTTCTCATTCAGGAGTTATAGCACACTTCCTGTAAGCACCCAAAAATAACAAATTAAAGTTTGTAGCATGGCACCGGGAAGGGGGGGGCGAGTCTAGTCAGAGTGTCAGCAATTGGGAATTTTGGGCAGGGCACATATACCAAAAATGCATTGGAGATTACACATTTAGGTTAGGGGCAGAAATAACAGGTAAACCAGTATAAGTGATCAGAAACCAGTTCAAATCCGTAACACTTCAAAAGTTCAGTGCGTATACACTGCTTTCAAAATAACCGAAACCAGATTAATATAAATCTGGATGGATGTAGTATCACACATAACTGACTTAGGTTAAATTGCTTTATTGAATTTGTGTCCCAGTTCCCCTCTAGATTCAAGTTAACTCACAGTTAGTTTCACAGCATCCCAGGATGCTTTACACTTCCCCCAAACTTCCACCCCCATTGTAAGATGGGCAGGCTAGCCTTGGGCCACGCTGTCTGCTCCAGCAGAGCAGGGAGGTATGTTCTAGTGCCCCCAACTTCTGACCAGGACTACTGCAGGCATGTGGCTGCATTTCCAGAATAAAAAGTGAATGTCTGTTCACTTGCTTATCAATTCAATCTATGCAGCTTAAACTAACCTGCAAAGATTGAATTGATCCAGTCTCAGGCTTTTTGAGAGTCTGTACTGAGCCTTAAGAGAGCTTTACTTAGGGCTCAATCCATCCCAAAACACTTGCAACCTCTGTGCTTCATAAGACTATAGCTCCTGATTTCCCAGCAGGCTGACCCCATTCCTCACAAAGGTTTGCTTCCTGCAAAAACCACAGAGAGGAGAGGGAATAAAAGCTTTACTATAGATCATTACAGATGGGTCCAGGAAAAATAGAAAATACCTAAATGAGCTCTCCCCGCTTCCCGAGTTCCACTACTATTTATTTGTGCTCTGTTCCCCCCCCCGCTTCATGGCTGTCTGAGAAAATTGGATTGTCTCCAGCCCTGGACAGGTGGCTGGGAAAGATTTTTTTGGTTAATTACCTCAGGCTGCTGGGAAAGATGTGCTGCTGCCCCTCTTCTGCATTGTGCTGCCTTAGGTTAGTGATTCGATTCAGCAGTACTGCACTGATATTTGGCTAGCTTGATATACCTGCCCACAGGTCAGGGTTATAGATATGGATATTTTGGGGAGTTGATAGATTGCAATAAGATTTGGGAGGAAAACAAAATGGCATATAGTCTGCTTGAAAAAAAGTGAGGAGAGTCATGCCTAAAGAGGGACATCTGGCATGTATGGCAGGTAACTTTTCGGCCTCACATATGGGGTTTCACAAAGTGTTTGTAATTCATGCATTGACCTAATATCCCCCTCAACAGATTAAGAGAAGGGGAGAAACTGAGGGACCTTGTGTCCCCATTCAGTGTAGGTTCCCAAGTAATCATTAGCATTTGTATATGATTGGTCATGCCTGTACAGTAGACTCTCTGACATCCACACTGAATACCTACATTAAATACAGCTATGAAACCAAGAGCACCTAAGGCTAGATACTGGCAGTTGATAGAAATTAAGAAAATAAAGTACCTCTGCAAAGTGCATATTTCTCTGGAGTCACAGTTATTTTGCTGTCTGAGTGTTAGTCTAGCCCTTCATATTGTGGCATCCTTGATCTCATCCAAATTCAAACTTCATTATTTTTAATGCACTGTTTTCTGCAGGGAATACCACACCAAAGTCAATTTTGTACCACTAACAACAGAAAAAGAGAGATTTTGTGCTATCAGCACTGCCAAAAATGCAACCTCATGTAATTTCTATAAAGAATAGCATGAGAGACGACTCAACTTGTGTATTTCTCAGAGTAAATAATGTGCTAGTTTGCTACATCCACACTATTGTAAAAGCATACACAAAGATGCCAAGTCTATGAACCCTGAAATATTTTCCAGAAGACAGGATCCTATGTCCATGCTCAAGCATATTCATGGCACTGTGTGTGGAATTTACACACAATTTACTGTAAATATCTGTGGTGACTTATCTACACGTACAAGTGGCCAGATCTGCATTCAAACTGCTGGTGGTAACAGTGGACAAATTCTCTCTTTTCAGTGGTTTCTGTTATACTTTGTTTCTATATGTAAATGAACAGATTCCTTGGCCCAACTCAGGCCACAGCTGCACATGCATCTCTGTGCTCACCCTTTTGTAAATCTGTCCTTACTGTCCTGGCTAGAATCCATTTAGTCTTGCAAATAATTTACTATGAACGAAATTTCCAGCAATGCACTGATTCCGCCTGTTGGACCCATCACAAACTTCAGCAGAGGTTAAGAATAGTAATCAGTATTTACTGCAGTATTCATGGGTACTTTCTAACATAAATCAAATTAATAGATTGCACAGTTTCTCAGATCTTACTTCCAAAAAAAATTTTTTTCTCAACAAATAATTGCTTACTATGCTTTTCAAAATGCAATTTGGGAAAGTTGGAGCGAGAATCCAGTCCCCCCCACTCTTAAAATATCAACAATTTCTATTAAACAGCAGAAAAGTAAGGCAGGTATTAGAAAACCCCACAAAGAGTAATTGTTAAATGCAACATTTTGTCTCCGTGCTTTTGAAATCTAGGCCACTTGACAATCTCAGACTCACATCCTGACATGTTTCAGTAGTAGGACTGCTACTACTGAAAAGTAGAAACACTCTTGTGATAAAACACACTGAGAAGAAAGTCCAGTCAACTACGGTACATGGAGTCATTAAAACTATTAAAACCATTTATCAAGCACTAAAGTCGAGACTTTGATTTGGAGGAATACCAAGGCTGCCAGCATCCCCCTGCAGTCTCTTTCATCAGTTCCATCATTCTCAACATGAGGCCTTTCTCATCTGAACCCACTATCTGCTTCTTCCTGCTCCTCCTTCAGTCCCTGTTCAATCCAGTATGCAGAGAGAAGTTCAAGATGTGGGCTAATGGAACTGGCATGGGATGGAGTTTAATATTGCATGTGCTTAACTTTTTGTGCAACTGACCAATGTGACATGTCTAACAGTATAAATGGAAGTTTTATGGTGATAAGATCAGTAGTTACTGAGATATTTATGTGACATGCTGACAGATATAAAACTACAAAGCTTGCTTTTATGCCTTACATCCTCCTGAAAAAAAATATAAATACTAAGATGATGGGTCACTTTGAAGAGAATTTATTATCTAAATTAACTAATACCTGGCTACATCCTAATATGCAAGATGAGGTCTCAAAACTGCTATTAAAACTATGAACTTAATTTCAGAGTGTTCTCGTGTTCTGTGCCAAATGAGGCACAGTACAGCCAGAATAATGCTAGTCTCAGTCTCTCTCATGGTGCTTGTGGTGCTGTCATCCAACCAAAGAGAATGATGACACAAAACAGACAAAAGTCACAAGATCATCTCTCTTCAATTTTTACACTCTGTAGGGTTAGGTCTCCTAGGGAGGTTCTCATCTCTGTTGGGAAGGGGGAGGAGGATTACTCTTGGAGAACAGAAGGTCAAGATCTTTTCTTTTAATATCTGTGGATGAAGTGGAGGCCCTTTTCTCATTTATTTTGATCTGGGAAAAACCAACCCCAGAAATTCTTACAGAACAAGATTATAATGTTTCCTGCTGCTGGCAAACAGCTCCCCTCCAGCTGTGCCAACAGCTGAAGTTAAAAGCCTGCTCTACCTCCTTCTCTATTTGATGTGAATGTTACTTTACACGCTGGGAAGGCAGGGCAGACTCAGCAGTCAGTAAAAGAGAAGGGGGAACAGCCTGGTGGAAGCACAGGAAAAAAAAATGAGACTACTGCAGAAATGTGAGGCTGAGGAGAGAAGGAAAGATAAGCTGCATTTTATAAGAAACACTCAGGCAACCAGTGTGTAGGAAATACTGATCCTGGAAGCAAGATACCTTGGGAGGCAAAAGAAATCCTCAGCAGAGCAGGATAATCTTAAAGTTGCTTGATGGCTTCTCGGTGTTCAGTGGGGCACAAACCTCCCCACAAGGCCAAGCACATGCTCACACTGTTTCCAACCCCTTCCAGCCATGCCTACAGACACGTATACAACAATAGGAATAACATTCTCAGTACCTTCCCAGATACAGATATGCATACACACATGTACACACGCAATACCCCACCACAGATAATTTCCACATTGTGGATAAGCACACTGAGAGGTCCTCCATGAACAACCCCATCTCCCCAGATACATATAGTCCCTATAAGGAACAGTGACTCCTCCAATTTTCAGTTCTGTGAAAACTTCAGATGCACACTTACCACAATGTATGACACTACGCTCACCCTATGTTGGCTGTTCCAGACAAACATGCTGTCACTACTAAGGATACATGCAGATGTTACACTTCGATTGACCTAACTAGTGTTAGGTTGATCTAAGTGCTAAACTGTACATATGCTCTGGGAGTTTACATAGGGCAAAAAAATGGCTGGCTCAATCTAACTTAGTTCATCTAAGGAGGTGCAGTATGAATATTGGGCTATCTTGTGCCTGATCTAACCCAAAGTGTACTTTTTTGGAGTGCAGCCCCTGGGCTGGGAAAACCCAGTCCTGGAGCTGCCTTTTCCTATTGCCCTTTACCCTGATCACCCTGATGAGTCTATTTTTAGCCCTCTGAGCATCCCCACTCCCAGGCAGACAACCCCCCATGGACTTACCAACCCCCCTGATCCCAGCAAACCCTCCCCACATCACCAACCCTCCCAATCTGGCCTACCCCTTCATTCACCCCAACTTACTTAGATTGCATCCCCAGCTCCCAGCCTCAGCAAATGGCTACGTAAGTGAAGACCTGATCAACCATCATGTGGCTTAAAGTAAGCTGCATGATTGTAGATCAGGTCCTGGAAATGTCTGCATGTGCCCTAAGAACTGTTCTCCCAGCATGACACCTCTGACATACATGTATTTCTGTTTCACTGGGCAGAGGGAAAAGCAAGGCAGCTGCAAGTTTTATAATTATTCCTTTAACCTTTGTTCTCCAATCTACCATAAGCCTCTCCATTTTTCTCAAAGCCTTGTAGCCCTGTCCTTCTTGCAAGCAAATATTTTCCTTCTGCTCCTTCCCTCCAGAATGTTGTCTGTCATACTTCTACAGAAAAACTTATGACCACAAGACCCATGTCAAGTTATTATGTCTGCATCTCAATCTCATGCTATAGCATGTGCTGTTTAGACAGCACTGGGGAGGAGGACTTCACTCATATCTTGTAGTTTAAGACTATTTTCCTTGACTCAAGACTAGGAAGGAAGTCCTGGATCTTAGCTTTCAAGATATGCTCTATTTCAATTAGAAGTAACGTGTTCAATGCAGCCATAGGTGACACATAGAGGACGCACAGGGGGGCATGTGCCCCCCCCCCTCCGAGATTGGCCCTCGCTGGCTGGGGAGTGGGGGGCAATGGACAGTGCCTCCCACCCCAAGAATGTGAAGTGGTGAAGTGCCAGTGGCACTTCTGGTTTGCCAGCAATCAGTGACACCCCCCATCAGTGATCAGCTGCTGGTACCCCCCAGGGTCAGGAGGCACCAGTCGCCCATGAATGCAGCAATGACTGCTTAAAGTGTCTTTGGTCCAAATTATACAGGAGGTCATATTCAATCATAGTGACTCTTTACCCTAGAATCTATGGGCATATCCCCGCGAGCAGGAACGAGCATTCCTCAGAGACAACTAGCAGTGTCACATAATTGTGCTGCTGCTAGTTGTCCCTGAGGAACACCCCTGCACACGCACTCTGGTATGTGGCAAGTTGCCCTGGGTGGGACAGGGGAGGCTGAGGCCAGCACCTGGGCTGGCTCCAGCAGCCTTACCTAGGGTCCTGGGGGCCTCCCAGGGCTCCAGCAGCAGTGATCTGGGTGTATGGAGCTTGGTCAGGCTTTGGTTTTGGATGGTGTATTCTACAGCCATGTGCGCCACACTGCTTTTTTCTGGCATGGATCTCCTGGTGTCAAAAAACCTCACCATTCTGCAAATTAGCAGCATGGCAAATGCTTTCATGTGCAGCACATGAAGTTTGTGGTACCACAGAAAGGTTTGTGGTGCCGCAAACAGCATGTGTGCACTCATCTGGATATGCTCTATGGGTCTATTATGGAGGCCAAGAATCCAGGTTCTGGTAGAAAAGCCATTGTTAAACCTTGTTCAAATTTTTTTGGGATGCTGACAAGCTCACCAATCACTCTCCTGGCTCAAACCTCTACTTCGAAAGACTGCTGAGACCATTATGATCCAGCACTCATTTTTCTGTCTCAAACCATTCTGGGATAAAGTTAGGTATTGATACACAAAATCTACTGTCTCCCTTATTTGATCATGACAACAACAACATAGGGATCAACAGGATTCCATCCTGTTTTGCCTATTTTTTTAGCACACATATGAATTTTTTAGTGTTTTTTGTCAGTGCTGTGCCTTCAGTGCACTGACGACATCCAGCTATAAATCTCCATCTTACCTGAACTATCTGTGTAGTTGAAAAATTTACATAATGCCACAAAAGTCAGGACAGAAACCCTGTTGTAAAAGGGATCATAATAACCTGAAATGTAGTTTTCTATTTAAAAGTAAATGCTAAGAATAAAGGAGAATAATTACAGTTGACTGTATGTTGATAGGATGTCAAATCCTCATTCTTAAGTAAACCTGGTGGTTTAGTGGCCCTGCGAAGACAGACATGGGGTCAAAGTCTGATATCACAGGCACTGGCATAAATCAGATTGGGTGCATTGACATTACAGGGTGTCACAAGAGGAAGCAAGAGTAGAATCTGGACTATTAACTACAACATAGCATGCTCAATATTTACTAGGTTCAATGGATCAGCTATATATGAGCAAAGAAAGCAAAACAAAAGCAAGCTATTTGGCTTTTCCCCCCCTTCAGAATACCTTTTCTTCTCATTACAGAATAATATAATCTTTCTTATTTAAAATATTCCTGCAGCTTTGCCAGGCAACAGTTTGCTACAGAATACAGTAAATGTGATTTTTTTGTTTAGGGGATATTAAGGATGCATGTGACAAAAGAGTAGCAGCGTATCAGGCCTGAATTAAAATCCGTTACTGTATTTTAGTTTATTGATCTACTGTATGCGCCTCAGCATTGTCTAATTTAAATAAAACTTCAATTTGTAACAATACTATAAATAGAAGCCTATATTGATCAGCGTGCCACCAGCCTGCTGAA
>NW_005841863.1:2791413-2797041 GCF_000455745.1 Alligator sinensis
GAAGCCTGACCAGTTAATGTTGAATGTTACAATTTATTACACTGCAAAGTACAATACAACACAATAGCATTTAGATTTATAAACAAAGATATGCTGAACTACTGAAAGCAAGTTCAGTCAACTCTGAACAAGAAGTACCTGCTGATTTACTGGTGCTCAACACCACATATTTTCCTACCTGCAGCCATATTTCATCACCTCACTGATGTAAACACCTGTTAACTGTGTTGAAGTTTTAAAGAATTTGGGTTTTTTGGTTTCTTTTAAACTCCATCAAAACATCTAAAATCCATAAGCATATTTCACTACTATGGGAAAATCATTATTTATTTCTTTAGCACTTGGGGTCTTGTCATTTAAAATTGACAAGGCATTTAAAACTGACAAATGACATGTGGAGAAAGAGGACATCTTCATTACAAATAGATGCATAGCCCAGAATCTTAGCCATTTCTTCTTCTTGCCCCCCTCTCCCCTTCTTCCTTGCCTCTTAAGGAAATGTACTCTTCAGGGCAGGGTTCTCCATGACAAAGGACAGTTGTTAGGCCTGTGACAAGTAAATGTAATATATAGATACAGGGCAAAAGGGGCCCGCTTAATTTTGATCCTTCCCGGGGTGGATCCAGATGGGGTACAGTTGAACCTGCCTTTGGCTGTGTGCTGCATGTGTATTGAGCTCTCAGGGCTTCCCTGAAAGTAGTAGGATCTCAGAAGAAAGGAAGGGATGAGCAGCCAGCAGCAATGCAAAGCCCCTACTTTCATACTGCTCCAGGTGGTCTGCGCCGCCACTGCTGACTAGTCCCCTCTCTTCCTTTTCCTCTGCTGCTGAATTCAGGGGAGAGGAGATGGGAAAGGAGGAGGAGAAGGTCACATAGCAGCAAAGTCTGGAGCTGCTGGAAAGCAACGGCTCCAGGCAGAACCTGTGCTGACCAGCTACTGAGCTCATGGAAGTCCTAGCACGTGGCAGAGATCCCAGCAGGAGCTCTGCTGACATCTGGTGAGCTCTGAGCTCTCTGGCAGCCAGAAGCACAGCAAGGGGTTGCTGTATTGCACATGTACAACAAACAGTCTGCACTGCACATGCACAGCATCCTTGTCACCACAATCCTGGATCTGCCTTTGCTCCTTCCTCAGTCAGAGGTGACAGGACTGCCAAGTGCCAACAGGCCTCCAGGCAGACACAGTGTATCCTGGACCTCTAATAGAATATGCTGTACTCTATAGATGCTATTCTGTGTGTGCTCCTCCCCAAGTCTGTCCAGCTTTTCTTTGTGCCCTCTTTTCCTTGTGCACTTGGAGAAAATCTAATATTAGAATAACCTCAACATTTAAAAAAAGAGCCTGAATACAAATAAATCTCTAAGCTTTGATGCAATCTTGGATAAAAATCCACACTTCTAGTTCACATTTTGGGTTCTTCTACCTCTGCATGCAGAGATAGGGGTAAAGGAGCTCCAAGGGCATTCCTTATTTCTGCTTTTCCTATTTAAACAAAGTAATTGCCCAATTTTGCCCTCTATGCTGAGCAACCCATAAGCTGAAACGGCCAGTTCCTGCATACACAGGGAGTGCAAGAACATGGACCTGGTGTTACCTGAACTGCTCAGGTCCAAAAGGGAACTGCCATAGTAATGCCATGAAAGGAAGGGCAAAAGGGAGAGATTTTTCACTTGCTATGAACAAAGAGATGTGCCAGAGAGAAGTAAGGTTGGTCACCACCCAGAAACATACTGATATGAGAGGGCACCAAATGGCCATTGCACTTAAATTACTGTAGATTCGAGGGTGCCATCTATGTCACCAAGAGGAAACACAACGGGGAGGAAAACAGCCTGAGTTACATGAAAAAGAGAATGTATAAGAAGCCAAAAGAAAGTGACAGTGCCTTTTAGAGATGGAATGGATATGAATAGGCCTCAAGTAATCATCCAAGGTTTTAGATCCTTATGAAAGCCAGACTCTCACACACTTGACTTGGACCCCTACTCCAAACACATTAATGATGCTTTCAAACATGGATATGTCCATTTACTGATATACACCTCTTCTCTCCAGGAGGAGCACCAGACCTTCATACAAAGACTCTGCTTTTGGTTCTGAAATGAAATTAACCTCTCTTATTTCACAGAAGTGGCTGAGGGGGTGCAGGTGCTAAGGTGCATGGTTGCAGGGGTTTGGGTTGTAGCTGTGTTGGTCTAAGGACATAGGCAGACAAGGTTCCTTGGGTGAATTTGATATCTTTTATTAGACCAACCCAAATGTTTGGAAAATAGTTATTAAGCAAGCTTTCGGGTTCAAAAACCCGTCGTCAGGCTAAGGAAGTTTCAGCAGTTGGTGGGTGCTCTTCTTGGATGGAAGGTGCATGGTTGACAGCCCAACTATTGCAAGTTTGAGGCCATAACAGAAGTGCTCACAGGGCAGCCAAGTTAGATTCCAGTGAATCTGCAAATTCTGCTAAATGTCTTGTCACAAGGACACAAAAAAAAGAAAGGTTCTCACAGCATATTCCATTTCTCTAAGGACTTTCCTGGCCTTGCATTTCTCTGGAGGGTTTGTCTTTTAATATGAGAAACTGGCTTCCTCAGAATATGGCGATTCTTTTCCCATTCTTTTTTCTATTAAAGAAGGAAGCTTCTGTGAGTCCCTCCTTTAACTCCTCATTTACCTGTCCACTCCATTTAATGTCTAAAATCTGACACACCCATCAATTAGTACAGAAAAGCAAGCTGCTACAACTACTTGTGCCCTATTTACGCATACATACCACCTGGCTGAGGCAAAGAGAAAGGGGTATTAGGGAGGTGCTGTCTGCCTGCTGTGTGGCTGGAAGGGAAGACCGGGAAAGAAACAGATTGAAGGTCTGGAGAGTAGAAAGACCTGTCATTTGCACAGTCCTGCTCTGCGACACAGCCAGGCAACCCTCAGCCACTTGGCTCTGTTTATGGTTGTAGTAAAGTGAATGCCTAATGGGGATGAGGGAGAAAGATATTGTTCTTAATGAGTGACTTGCATCACTTTAATTATGGAAGAGCATTGTACATATCATTAGGTAAAAATTTGATGCAACACTTATTTGAATTAAACACAATAATGGAAACAAAGTAGGTATTAGTATGCAAATTTCCTGAGAACTTTCTCTCTGCAGAGCTCAATATCTATTAGCCTTCATCCAAAATAAAGGTCATGAGACAGTAGATTCCTCTCATTTCTTCTGATATATGAGATAACCCATGATGATGCAGAGACTAGGATATTTTTAAACTGTCAGTGGCCTATTAAAACACAGTTGTTGCAACTAAAATTACTTTTATTTTATTTTAATCTATTTAAAAATACATGCATAACATTCTGAACAACTTCAGACATACATGAAGAGATTTAACATAAGTAATTTGTCACAAGGTGGGTTCTTATTGTGGAAAGCCCCCTAATTCAGGATGTTTGGAGATATTTTTGTCACTGTCATATTAGGGTTAAGATGGCTTTACAAATATGTGCTACTTACAGGTGCTGTGCACGCCTAATGCATCTGCACACATGCAGATATACTGGCACCCCTACTGTGTCATCATTTCAGAAAGCCCCTTGCATGCCTCCCTTTTGGAAGCAGAAGTTCAAAAATGATATGCAAGCATTAGTCAGTTACTATGCTAATCTTTTCTAAAGCACTGTTTTAAATAACACAGAGGCAAGATATCCAACTTACACTGAGCAGGCTACATGCAGATTAGCAAGATTCCTTGGTCAGAATAACTCTGTCTTAGCAAAGCTAGGCAAATGTAGGCGGCATTTTTCTGGCAATGCCTTCCTATTTGAAGAAATAATTTGATGTAAGTGCATTTGGTGCCCTTCCAAATACCTCTTCTATTGGTACATACAAGTGTTACATTTAGATGGACCTAACCAGAGTTAGGTTGACCTATATGGCCACTTGTGCAAGTATTTGCAGGATTTAAGTCGGACAAAAAATGGCACTCCCAATCTAAGTTAGTTCACCTCAAGGGGTACACTAATTTAGATCAAGAAAGGATTAATCCAAACTGAGAATAGGTTAACTGAAACTAGTGAATGCCTGCACAAGTTTGCAGCACAGTTGCAGGGCATTCACCCTAGCCCTGGGGTTGTCCTGTTCCTAACCTCTAGCCCCCAAACCCTGACCAGGCTATTTTTATCCCCCCACCCCCTTGACCAGGCAACCCTCTTCCACCTATGGATCCACCAACCCATCTTCCCCCACAAACCAGCCAGCCTCTCCCACTCTTGACCTACCAAACCTCCCCCAGGCCCATTATCCCCCCTACAGACCGCCCCAACCAATTACACCATGCCATGCCCCTACCCCATATTACTTACCTCAGGCTGCCCGACCCTCCTGGTAGCAGCAAACAGCTGCATGTGCTGCTTCTGGTCTAGGCTTAGATGGCTTAGAGTAAGCTGCCTAAACCTAAACTACGTATGGCAAACACCTGTTCTCACCCTGTAACAACAAATTTTAACCTGAAATATTTTCAAAAATAAATTTCAAATAACTAACCAGCTATGGCATGAATTGTGATTCATGGATGTTAAACTTTACACTTTGACATGTAATGTGTAATGTGTATGGTCTTTAGTTAGTGCCACAATTCACCTGTTCAGGATATTTAAAGCAACAGATGACTTACATGCCAGTAGCTAACCTAGGTGGTTCAAATTTTTTACAATGGACTGTTTCACAAGCCAAGAATTATATTCAGAGTATATTTACAAGTAATTTTGAAAACACAGATTACACAATTTCTCAGCTTCTTGTTGGAGAATTTGCAAAGAGAAAAAGTGGTTACATTTGTTGAATACGTTTTTCATTACAAGTCATTCACACAGCTATAAACAGAAGTTTGGCTTACACACCCCTGTCTACTAGAACGACATTCTCCGTTCTGTTGCAGCTGTCAAAATCTAGTAAGAACAGCACATTTGTTGACTCATGCTGCCAGGTTCTTGTTTAGCTTACATACCTACAACTGGATAGAAAGAAGAGGCGAGGCCTGGGAGAGGCGGAAAGATAGACAGGAGCAGAGTTGAATAAAGCCAGATCAGGTGAAAAGGAAATAAGATCTAAATAAGATAAGGGGGAAATCAATGGATAGGAAACCTAGAAAGGGACAAAAGCACATGTGGAAGAGAATTTGGGAGGAAGGATAATGGAATGGGGATGGCAGTTGAGAGACAATGAAACCAGCAAAAGGATGCAGAGGAAAAGGAGAAGAAGAGATAAATAACATGCAAAAGCACTAGCAGCAGAAGAAGAACTATATGAGAGATATTCAGAGACAGAAGCTTAAAATAAAAAGAAATTCTGGCTTTAAAAATAACTAATAAATTGTTTCCAATAGCAGATTCCATATCAAAGCAGTCCAGTTCAAGCAACTCACATACTTTGCATAGTTTTATTACAACGGCATGATCAGTTAGGAGAGTACTTAAGTCCCATCCCTCCTCCATCTCCTTAAATTTAATTACAATATTCCTTTTAAATAATCCCTGTTCTACTAACAGGAGCAACAACACAAAGGACCACAAAATTGTCTTCTCCACTTATCTAGATACAAAAATTTCACACTATAAAAGGTGGGACACACTATAAAC
>NW_005841863.1:2797072-2800357 GCF_000455745.1 Alligator sinensis
AAAACACACTCCTCACCATGGGCTGAAAAAAGCACTGTCTTTTTCTGAAAGTCTCTATGTGGAGGCAAGTTATATAATATGACCAAGCAACTTATTAGGTTTCCCACCGTCATATTAAAAGGAATAAGGCCAAAATCTAGTGGGTTCATCTGCCTTTTGAGAATGAAGTATAAATCATTGCATATTTTTAAAAAATGAGTATTAATTAATACAGACCCTACCTTGCCAAACCTAATTACCCATTATGGATTACTGTGCGCTATACAAGGACCCTTAAAATATTTATAGATAGGAACAGATATTGTAGGCTACTACATTAATACTATACATATTTAGACATTTCTAAATATACAGATTATTTTGAAAAGTATAGATTATTTTAAACTGCATAGATTAAACAAATTTTCTCATACCTATAACAATCAAGTAACTAAATATTGTGGTAGGTACAACATCTGTATAATCTAAGGACAGAAACAATTATGCATTTGCAATGAAAGATTATATCATTTCAGAACTCTGGCCGTTTAAATAAAAAACGGTTTGACACTTTTTGAAATTCCATCAAAGTTAATAATGAGTTGGGGATCCTCTTTTTTTCTCTGTTTAAAAATCACAGATTCTATGACAAAAAAACCAAACACTCTGATTAAAAAAACCCAATTCTGCATTTTCCTGCCACTCTATATATAGGTGTCAGTTGAACACAATTTGTTATTGATATATTTATAATTTTATCATGGAAAACCAGAGCTCCCCCATCCCATTCGCTCACCAGGATGCAGGTCCAGCTGCAGCTGTCCCCCCAGTTGCTTTGTGACATTGACAATATGTAGGGGGTAGACGCAGGTGCACCTCTGAGACTGACTGCAACCAACGCTGCTGATGGCGTCTGCAGGCAGTCATGCTAGCCACCATCCCCGGCAACGATGCTGCCAGCGGTGTCTGCAGGCAGTCGCTGATCACCACTTGGTGCTCACCACCCCCACTCGCTGCCAACACCGCTACAGCCACCTGCGGGCAGTCCCTGCTCGGCCTGCCCTTGCCGCCGACATCACTGTGACTGCCTGCAGATAGTCCCCGTTCACCACCACCACCACCACCTGTGGGTGATCGCCATGCCCCCCCAGCCTCGGGAGGCATGAGGCATTCATGCTTTGTGGGGCTGAAAAACCCTGATATGCCTTTGCCCGACCCATGCCATTACCCCGCACAACCAAGCGTCAGCCCCCCAGCCCTGCTGGTGCCCCTCACTCTAAATCCACAGCTTCCTAGTCCTGCCAGTGCCCCTCATTCCCCATGCACAATATTTAGTTACTTGATTGTTATAGGTATGAGAAGTGTCCAAGCCCCAGCTGCTGCCCGTGGGAGATGGCAGCTGTTCATGATCAGAGTGCAGCTGGGAGCTCCCTCTGGCAGGGCTGGGAGGCACAGCCTGGCTGTGGATTGGGAATGAGGGGCACCAGCAGGGCCAAGGGATTGTAGGCTGGGGGGTCTTGGTGGGAGGGGCACCAGCAGGCTGTGGGAGTCCCAGGGGGAGGGAAGCAGGGCAGGGAGCCCTGAGTCCACAGTGAACAGCTGGTATTTGCCCCTGCCCTGCACACAAATCTTGGGGCCACATGTTCTGTATTCCCCCCTGGGAATGCATGCAGTGGCGGGGAGCCAGCCTCCCCTGCCACCCCCCAGATTAGCCACCCGCAACTCTGTCGCACTCCCCATCTAGGCCCTGCAGCCACACATTCCCGCCCCAGCCCTGGACCCCAAGCCCCAGGCCCCACACACCATCCCCGCTGGGCAGCTCCCCTGCCCCAGCCTTGCCCAACCTCCCTCCTTATCTCACTATAGGGGCCTCAGTTCCTGCCCCCCAGGACTTACCTGCAGGGAGTTGTGAGAGCTGCTTTCCATGCTGCCTGCCTGGCTGCCACATGAATGTGTGCACGTGCATGCGGCACCTTCTTCCTGATCGCCCTCTTCATGCTCTGCCCAGCTCCTTGCACGCTGAAACTCTGCCAGCCTGCAAGAGGAAACCCACTGTTTCCCACATTTTTCTCCCTTAAAGAAAAAAAAATCTGTGTTTTTCTTCTTAAAATGAGAAAATCTGCATTTTACCACATTTTTATGTGGTGAACGGAAAACCTGGATCCCTGATAATGATTGCATCAGTAATGAGAATGAATGCTTGTAGACTGTATCCTAAGGGGGGCACTAACTTACGAAGCGAAGTAATTCTACTTAAACTAGTAGTCTCACTGAAGGAGCTGCTCATGCAAAATAAATTACAGGTTGCATGATCCAGCCATGGGTACTAGGCTGTCCTAGCTATGATTTCCATGATGAAAACTGACAGATTCTTAGGTGGTGTAAATCACCTTGGTTTCATTAATTCACTGATGACATTCTAGTTCACAGTTTTACACTTGGAGCAACTGCTTTGATATTACAGGAACTCCAGCAAATTTACACTAATGTGTGTGTGTGTGTGTGTGTGTGTGTGTGTGTGTGTTTCCTTCATTATGGATAGAGTGATCATAGAATATGCATTTATACCCAAAAGTTGTAATACTTCAACACCACTAGTACAGTTAAAGCAGTATGGCACCTAAGCATGGATACAGCTACATTAGTATGAAATTGCTTACAACAGTACAGCTTATGTCTATTTGCAACAGAAAACAGGCTAGAGCACTTCCACCACACCCACAATGGGGTTTATGTTGTTGTAATAACAGGAAGGAAAAACATCCCAAACTGATGTGGTACACCAGTACAGGCAGACAAGGTTCCTTGGGTGAATTTGATATCTTTTATTAGACCAACCCAAATGGTTGGAGAATAGTTATTAAGCAAGCTTTCGGGTTCAAAAACCCTTCGTCAGGCTCAGGAAGCTTAGTCCCTGATCTCTAGTATCCAGCAGGTTGATGAAATGGAGCTCATAGGCTCGTCTCTGGGATGTGTTGTGTAAATTTCCCTTGAGGATCAGGACTGAGAGATTGGAGAGAGAGTGGCCCTCCTGTGAGAAATGTGCCCCCACCGGTAATTGGGTGTTTCTGTCTTTGATGGATTTCCGGTGTGCGTTCATTCTGGTGCCCAGTTGTTGTCTGGTCTCTCCTACATATCTTCCATCAGGGCATTTGGTGCATTGGATGAGGTATATCACATTCCTGGAGGTGCAGCTGTAAGATCCTGGGATGCTGATGGCTCTGTTGTGGGGTGTAGTAATAGTGGGGGTGGTGGAGATGTGGGGGCAGGTTTTGCATTTCTTGTCATGGCACAGTCTGGATCCTT
>NW_005841863.1:2800450-2813656 GCF_000455745.1 Alligator sinensis
GGGTTTGGGTTGTAGCCGTGTTGGTCTAAGGACATAGGCAGACAAGGTTCCTTGGGTGAATTTGATATCTTTTATTAGACCAACCCAAATGGTTGGAGCATAGTTATTAAGCAAGCTTTCGGGTTCAAAAACCCTTCGTCAGGCTCAGGAAGCTGCAGCAGTTGGTGTGTGCTCTTCTTGGATGGAATGAAAAGTAAACAAGCCAGGGGCTGGGCTGGGGAGTCAGTTGCCAGGCAGATTATAATGTATCAAAAATACAATGTCTATGTTTAGTCCCTGACCTCTAGTATCCAGGAGGTTGATGAAATGGAGCTCATAGGCTCGTCTCTGGGCTGTGTTGTGTAAATTTCCCTTGAGGATCAGGACTGAGAGATTGGAGAGAGTAGCAGCAACTACAGTGCAGGCCTCACTACCCAACGCTGGCTGCTAAACCGTGAGGATTACATAAAGGAAGCCAACAGACAGCTCTCTGACACCACCTACTACAAAGAACTACAAGAAGATCCTACTCCCCTTTTCACCAAAAAACTCAACAATACCATCAAATCATTTCCACCAAGATTACAAGAAAAACTACAGACCTTGATCCCCCCGCTACCTAACCCAGGGACTTTTTACATGCTCCCTAAAATCCACAAACAAGGGAACCCTGGCAGACCTATCATATCCAACCATGGGACCCTAACTGAGGAAATATCAGGTTTTGTTGAATCCATCCTAAAACCGCTTGTCACCCACAGAGCAAGTTTTGTCCAAGACACCACAGACTTGCTACGAAAATTTAAAAACATAAACCACCTTCCCAGCAACACACGCCTAGCCACCATGGACGTTACCAGCCTATACACCAACATCCCACACCAGGATGGCATCCATGCCTGCCTTACATATCTACAGGAACAAGATTACAACCCAGAATACAGACCCAAAAATATCACTGAGTTTATACACTTCATCCTCACACACAACAATTTCACTTTTAATAATCAACACTTCCTCCAGATGATGGGAACAGCTATGGGCACTAAATGGCCCCACAGTATGCCAACCTTTTTACCTTTTTTTTTTTTTTACACACCAAAAAAGCAGTGATATACAGCCAAGCCCTCAGATACCACCGCATCTGTACTGAAGGGCACACCCGGGATTGCCACCTCACCAATCTTAAAAAGGCTTTCACCCAGCAAGGACACTCCTCCAGAGAGGTAGATCGCACGTTTGAAAGAGCCACCTGGATACCACGTGAAGAACTGCTGCAGTACAGAAGGAAAACACCCACAAATCGCACACCGCTGGTTATGACCTATCACCTATCCCTTGAACCTGTACGGAAAATCCTCAAAAAATTGCAACCCATATTAGAAAAAGACCCTATTCTTAAAAAGATCTTCCCAGAGCCACCCATCCTAGCCTTCAGACAAGCACCAAACCTCACCAACCTCATCACCAGAAGAAAACTTCGTCAACCCCAGAACACACCAAAAGGATCCAGACTGTGCCATGACAAGAAATGCAAAACCTGCCAACACATCTCCACCACCCCCACTATTACTACACCCCACAACAGAGCCATCAGCATCCCAGGATCTTACAGCTGCACCTCCAGGAATGTGATATACCTCATCCAATGCACCAAATGCCCTGATGGAAGATATGTAAGAGAGACCAAACAACAACTGCGCACCAGAATGAACGCACACCGGAAATCCATCAAAGACAGAAACACCCAACTACCGGTGGGGGCACATTTCTCACAGGAGGGCCACTCTCTCTCCAATCTCTCAGTCCTGATCCTCAAGGGAAATTTACACAACACATCCAAGAGATGAGCCTATGAGCTCCATTTCATCAACCTGCTGGATACTAGAGACCATGGACTAAACATAGACATTGGATTTTTGATACATTATAATCTGCCTGGCAACTGACTCCCCAGCCCAGCCCTGCCCCTGGCTTCTTTACTTTTCATTCCACCCAGGAAGAGCACACAGCAACTGCTGCAGCTTCCTGAGCCTGACGAAGGGTTTTTGAACCCAAAAGCTTGCTTAATAACTATTCTCCAACCATTTGGGTTGGTCTAATAAAAGATATCAAATTCACCCAAGGAACCTTGTCTGCCTATATCCTTAGACCAACACGGCTACAACCTAAACCCGTACACCAGTACATAAATCCGTGTGTAGACCAGGCTGGTGGCATAACCAGATGTCAAAACAGCATCTTAAATAAAAGTGCTGCAAGAGTATTTAGGCGGTAGTGAGGAATATTTGCTTCAGAAACTGTCTTTTTAAAAAAATAAAAAGATACCATCACTGCACAAACATTGAGACAATTCTTGATTTTTTAACACTGATATAGTTTAAAATAAAGCCAAAGGTCAGTAGTGGAGCATTCTTTTTTTTTAAGCAGTCAAGTTATGAACCCCTGAAAAATGGGGTTTATAATGGAAAAGCTGACAGCCCCTTAACTATAGCATTGTGAATGATGGCACCTTGATCAGAGATGGAGAAAATCCTCAATGTGATATAAACTACTGAACTAAGTTGTAAAATGACAAGGACTGAGTGAACAGTTTTTAATACAGATAATATTGTTCATGTAGTCTATAAATATAAAATTAAATGTTGACCTCTATCTCCCATGTCAAAAGTCAAAGTCAGTGTCAGCACATATTGTTTTTATTTGTTTCAAGAGAAAAATAGATCAACAACATTAACCTCACAATGAACAGAGAATTGAATGAATTAAAAAGCAGTACCCCATAAATCCCTTTCCTTTTATTGGCACAGTGATAAAAATGCCTAGGGCTTAAAGGAAAAAGGTGGTCTGAAGACACTAGTCTGGGATGTTCTGTGTACACAGAACTGTACATCACAAACTAAAAACAGAGGTATAGAGTTATTAAGATCTGTGCAATCTTATATAAATATTCACTCTTTATAGAAATCCGTCACAATAAAGCATTGCACCCTGCAAAAGACTTCATGTCAGGTGTCCCTGGGCCAAGAAGCTAATTGCACGGTTTTTTTAAATAATTTTGTTTTTCTGCTACCCACATTTGGAAAGTGCATTTAAGAAAAGAGATGAAAATGTAACAAAGAAAACCTGTCCATATTTCCAGTTTGTGAACAGTTGAAGAAAATACCTGAAATGCTTTCCAGTATTTTCAAAAAATTACTGGCTTGATTTTGTCAGGCATCCCTTTTACATTTCTAACTTGTTCTAAGTGGGCCAAGAGTTTGGGCATTTTCTCCCTATCAAAAAACCAAACAAAAAACAAACCAGTAAATTTTCCCAGAGCACATTGTAATAGCAAAGGCTGCTGTTTTCCAGCAGCACAGTAAATTTGATAGTTAACTAAAGTGAGCATTTTCCATTGCAAATTCAGTTTAATTTCAACTTTAAGTGCTGCATAATTAAACTGAAAATGTTCTAGAAAAATAACAGACCAAAATAGGACAGAAACAAAACCGTTTTCACATTGGTTTAAGGTTTTCTCATGTACACACTTTTAGCTGTTAGTGAAACTAACCAAAAGCACAACATGAAAAAGAATCCGTGCCAGCAGGAGCAGGAAGGACATCTTGCTAAAAACTCCACAGTTCATTTTGTTCACTTCCGCTTATCCTGCTGCAGCATGCTGGATACACACAAATTCGCTTGTTTTAATGCTCCAGTGATTACCTACTAGCAGTGCTGCATCATGTGAAAAGCATTTTCCAGCGCTTGCACTGCATACGAAGCACACAAAAGCAACTAGCTGCAACGTTTGTCAAATCTGGACAGCACTCCATAGTAGCTTACTGGAACCAAACACCATTTTTCTTGTTCAAATGGACTGGTTGACTTTGAGTTTCACAGATATAGTGTAGACTCTGAATGAAGTCTCGGCTCATATATACTCCTGAAGGCTGGTACGCTGAAGCTAATCTGTTTCTCGGAAAATGCCAGTGTGAAAAGGCTTGTCAGGATGAAAATTCAAATGGTTTCAAAGAACTTTAAAGCTGGCTGTAAACAGCGACTTTTCTGCTCCATGTGTAGTCATGCAGCTTCTGGGCAGAACCAGTCATGGTGGTTTTTATAGCTGGATGATCAGAAGCTTCCTCTATAACTTCTAGCAAAGAAGCAAAGGCAAGTATTTCATTATACAGGAGGATTATTGGTATGGAAGGCGCTATTGAGTGGCACTTACAAGGCAGATTACTTCAGGTCTCACTGAGCCTGTAAACTAAGAAGGTCAAAGCTTCACACAGATGACTAATGTTCAAACAATGCAGACAATTTATAAAAGGCATACAGCTGGCAAAGATTTATATCTGATCTTGATTTGCAAACATTTTTGTCTGCTATTGTAAGATACCTCCTACTTTCTACTCTGGTTTAATTTAAGAAAATGGAGAAATTAAAATGAGGGAGGTCATTGGACGTAGTTAAGAAAGATATACTTGACTTTTGCACCCATCATAAAGATGCATGAAAAATTGGATAATGTTACTTATACTGTCAATTTACAGTGCATATTGGCACCCCAACAAGGGGATGTTTACTGCAACCTGGAAGCCTTGCGGGAGTTTAGGGAGTGGTTGTTTTTTATGAGGGAGCAGCATCAAGGTTGCTTATTATGACCTGTAGTATTCTTATGTATTCTAGGACCCTGACAGATGTGCAAGTGAAAGTGCAATGGGATCTGATGAAGAATCCCCATAATCACATTTCCTACCATGCCACATGTGCATGACAGGAAGTGTGACTGTGGGATCCAGCATCAGATCCCATCATGCCTTATTGTCAGTGCAGAGATCATGACCCTGGGCTCCCCTTGTACTGGCAAGTAGCAAGCTCCTACAGCACATGGAGCACCCAGGAGCTCCCAGCCACGGGAACACACCCTGTAGGTGGGAGCCCCAGCCTGACCACATGTTTAATTAATGGTGTGATAGGAACAAGCCACAAAGTTATTAAACTTTTTTGTGTGTAATAAATTTGTGGCTTATTCCTTGTTCTATCACACCATTAATTGCATTAACGTATGATTAGGTCTTCTTTTTCTCATGTCTCTACATCACATTTGACCATATTGTTGCCTGTGCTTGTGCTCATTTATTGTACTTGGTGAGGTCTTTCATTGTATATGTGCCTTCAAGCAGCGGGCATTGCAGCAGGTGTTGCATAGTCTGAGGCTCTGGTTGAACCAATGGTATAGCCTCATTTCTTCATTAGCTCCTTGGAGCTAATGACTCCAGTGTGTAGGTGGGTGAGACATCAGTGGTTCATAATCTGGTAGTAAAGACTCGGCCACTGGATTGTCCATTTGTTCACTGTCAGGTATTTTCCTCAGCCTCTCATTCCACATCTGTACTCGTATCTTGAGTGTGGAATCAAGAGGCTGGGTGCTGGTGAGGAAGCTCCCACGTGATTTTAGACTTTGTGTATTGTGGGATGGTCATGTGTGTGGCTGGGTAATAATGTAAGATATGGTTAACTAGTTAATCATGCCTTGAGTATAATGTGTGCCAGGGGCCATACAGAAACAAGATTCACCATGATCATATTTATTCTTCTTTTCCCTTCAACTCTGGAGGGGAAAGAGCATGCTGTATAAAATATACCCAATTTCCTCAAACTGGGGAGAGGAATCTTTATTTAGTTAACAAGTAGAAAAATGCATAGTACTGTCCTCAATGCCTTCTGAAGCAAGATTTACCTATGAGTAAGCATTCCAGTTCATAATTGCTGGTAAGGCAGATAGATAGGGAGCACTCCTTTCTTTCTCAGAGTTTTGAAAGCTTTCTAATGTTTCCAAAGTTGTTTATTGTACACCTTGGAAATTTCTTTGTCCAAAAGTGAGCCAACAAGCTCACCAGCAAACATAGTAGCATCAATTACATGAATTCCATTAACCACCACAACAGATATTGTTAGTGTCAGTAGATATCACAAGTTAGTACATCTAGGTGTTAAGCATGTCAAATATTGCTCAACAATATTTCTGATTCAGTTTTGAAATATATAGATCCCTGTTCCAAAGTACAGAATTAAACTCACATAGTCCATTTTAATTTTTTCCCCAAATCATCAATACTAAATGACACCATTTTAGATTTATCAAAAATCCCAGAGCACATTCTCAGGCTTATGCAATGGTCTCTTCATTGAAATCAATGAGCCCAGAAAAAGTAACACCAGTTCAATTCATTTTCCTTGTTACAGTACTGAAAGCTAGGCAAGATTATTTGCTTTGCAACTCCCCAGGACTTTGGTTGGAGCTCCAACTACTTAAAGATTTACTTTAAGTATTTATCTGGTTTACTGACAAGTTAGTAGTTACATATTACGTGTGTGCACCAGAAGACATTAGACAGCTTTATTTTTTTTTTAATAATTCTATGATACAACTGAATAAAATTTCCACTTCTACTATGTGTTGGAAAAGAAATACAAAAATTATTTTTTGTTGAGGAAGTGAATTCTCTGCTAGCTAAAATTCAGCATTATATATCTCCTTTCCTTCAATGCCAAAAAACTTGATTTCTTGAATACTAAAAAATTATTTCAAAGTTCTTCAAAAAGAAAGAACGTTGGACAAGTTTCCAAACTCTTGCAGGTCATCACAAGTTTTCCAATAGAAAATTAAAAGGAAATATTAAGTTCAATATTAAGTTCAATTTTCATAAGTTGGGTTTGCAGATTTAGCTGTGCATCTCCCACTCAGCACTCAGAAAAGGTGTCCTTATTATCTTCCTTTTGATCTATCTGAAGTAAAGACAGTTGCAAAGGTTCCTATTTCATTCAGATTCACATATATGCTTTGTGGTGTCATGGACAACTAAATAAGGACATAGGCCCGCTAACAAAGAGAAGTCACTGTACTTTTAGCCCCTAGAGTGAAAGGAAGCTGCAAACCAATGCCAGTTGAAAACACAGTTTCATGGTTACTTATTCTCAGCATAAGAATACATTTGTGAGGTCTGGTTTACTAGAAATGGCCTAAGGGAAAAGCAAGTGAACCTAGAGTAATAAAAAAGTGCCAAAATGAATAAGGCAGTTCACAGCCACTCTCCTTTCACTACTAGAGGAAAGGCCTCGTGTTTGTACTTCAGCTGAGATATCCAAAAATTGTTGCTGTTTCAGTATCTCTGCCATTTCAGTGCAACCTGAGAAAACAATTTAGATATGTTACTCCAGTGCACTGACAAGCTGAAAATATTTTTTTACCCATTTATGGGTGCAAATTAATGGAATGGCAACAGACTGAAGCCAATGACAACTGCTAATCTGTAAGCAACAACAAGCAATGAAAAGCTGATAGTAGTACAGCTGTTTTATTTTAATTGAGGAATGATTTTATGTTGGAAACACTCAATATTCACAGCAAATTAAAAATAATGAAGTGAATTGATACCAATGATATTTTTTTACCTACTATCCCTTTGTAAATTTATTTCTTCACACAAATTGACATGTCTAATTGATACATACGCTATTATTCCTCATTAGTAGACCAAATAAAATAATTCTTGATTAAATTTATTGCAATTTACAATCCAGCATAATGTTTGCAAGCTATAAAAGTCAATCAACAGGAAATGGAAAAAAAACAGATGACATTATTACATTTTATATATATATATATATATATATATATATACACACACACACACACAATAATTACATGCATTTAATACCCACCTAAACACATCCTTTCTCCATGAACTACAGATCATCTTCAGTAGATCACCCCGTTTCTTAAATGGCCATCTTAAAGTCATCCAGTATAATTTCTTTTGAGCTTCAGGAAAGATCATTTCTAGTAGGCAAATTACTTTTGTAAGTTCTTGTTTTAAACAACTACCCAAGGGACAGGCAAAGAAAAATCAGTTGTCTAGAAGAGTTAGTCTTTATCTTAGGCTCAAGCAAAATTATGCAAAAAAAGCCTGAAGATGGTCACTGAGGGCAGGAGGTTGGAAAGAGTCTTTAGCTCTGATTTTGCTCTGAGTGACATGCATAAACATGTTAGCACTGTGTGGAAAATTTTGAACAGGTAGCAAAACCACTGAAATTCAGCAGATGAACAATTCTGACAACAAGCAAAGTACAGGCTCTTTATCAGAAAATCTCCTGCCAATGGCAAAATATTTCCCCTTGTGACCTAGTTCTGAGCTGGACAAATCCATTGTAAAATAATTTGCAGTAAGTCCTTCCAGTGTCTTTAGCATTTCAGTGTCTCAATACCAATTTGATAACATTATTTGAAATCAGTGATGGTCTATGTGACTCCATGCTAGGCCAGTTCACTTTTTGCATCTATAGGTTGACCTAGATGCTGGACTGGGTTGTGTTTGCTTAGCCCCACACAGTTGTGCAGGAGGATCCTCTGGTGGCACACAACCAGCATAGCAGCTCCTATGCCTCCCCATTTTGCTAATGGCAAGGAAAACAAGCTGTGATAAGGGCATCCATATGCCCTCCTTATTCCTGGCTGCTGTAATGCTTTGATGATGTTGGAAGCTAGTACCAGTGGCTGCTCTAAACTGTACTGAGGTATCAGTTGGGTACACAGCTGGACCAAATGTAGCGTACAAGCCATTTCCAACTGTCCTTTTGATGTTTGGAGCTGACACAGGATTTTACTGATATGGAACCAATTCTAATGCCCTTATATTGACTAGTAGTCTATGCCTCAAAGAGTGTCACTGAAATGAATGAAACTCCCTTAGAAGTAAGGTAGTACTCAAAAGTAAGCAGTAATATTAGAGGCTGCCTGAAAGTAAATAATCAAATTTATTACAAATTATTTCTAACTGTGTCACATCACAGATGTGCTAAGATGCAGTACAGTGTGTACAGCCCATTGAGCCTACTGGCTTCATTATAGCATGTGTTATGTCATCCAGTCGAACGGTATGAAGGCCAGACCTCACTAATGGAAACTGAGGTATGGGTGCAAACCAAAGTACTATACAAAGTGCTATACCTGCCTTTCAACTGCAATTGTATAGTTAAAGGAGCAAAAAACAGATTTACACAGGTGAATGAAAAGAACACACATAATTTGCCATTGTGAAAAGCAAGCTTCCTCTTTCAAAAATATAACATATTTTTATTTCATAGATAGACAGACCAACAAGATCATAAGAAAAGTTGCTATACATGCTGCAAACCCAGCAGGCTGGACTTTTCATACATATGGTATAACATAAGGAACAAATAATTTACCCTTATTGCTTAATAACTTTGATGAAGTCTTTGTAAAAGCAATTAATAGTGGCTCAGAAATATTGCCAGATTTTTATCGATTTTCATATGGGCCACTTACTATTAGATCCATAACCAGATGTTTCAGAAAAATTGCCTGCTATTTGACATGAATTATCCAATGCAATAAACAGCTACCTGCTAAAGATATGAATCAATGTGTTCCACTGTGATTGAGCATTGCCCCCTGAAGAAACACTTCTGGAAAGCAATACAAAGCCCAGCAAAACCTGTACAGCTTTTCTAGCCTTTCAGGTAGAACTTCCCACTTCAGAAATAGGGATATCTCAAGAACAGCATGACTTTTCCAAAAGAGCAGATAATTTTTAAGGGAACCTACCATACTTTGTAGTATTATCTCATGATGTCCATCAACATGAGCAAATGCATCCAAAAATCACAGCATGCACTAATGTCAGCATTAGTCTGCATACGTGATCTCCAAGTCATGTTTGAATTCTTATGTTCAGGCATAATTGATTCATAAAACCTCCTTGGCCCATTTCTTTCGGCCAGGTTTCAGGAATAATGGCTGGTTTTGTAGTTTTGCAAATTTTGATCAAGATTGCATCTGGCTCTATATGTTTTTGTAGTTGTGCACATTTTGATCAAGATTGCATCTGGCTCTATATGGCTGTGTAGCAGGACTGAGCACTTAAGCCAGATACCATCGTTCTTGCAGGAGCTAACTGCAGTCCCAACATAAGGAGATATGAGTATTGCAGGTATCCCTGACCTCATAAAAGAAGGAGAATACTAGGATTGTAGCTTCACCTCATCTGCAGCAGGCAGCAGACCTCAACCAGAATATGCTATTCTATGCCCTTTCAAAAAGGTAACCAGTAACCTAGACATGTGCACAACATGTCTGAAGCTTTCTCTAGGTGGGGTAAAGTTACAAAGCTACCTTTGGCCAGGATCTTTGCAGGTACAAGCTAACTTTTTATATCACAAAGTATGTGAAAGTCTGGAAAAGCCACAGTAAGGAAAACATGATGAAACAGCTTGTGATTGCCCTTAATGTACAGTATTTTCATTTTGCTGCAACAAAACCAATTGGAAGTCACTCAGAATTATAGAAATTATTTTGCAAATGAGCGCAAATAAATTGAAAGTCAATATTCTAGTTAATCCAAACATACTAAACTAAAACTTGATTTATGTGTGGATGTTGCAGCTAACAAATGACCCACATCCACTCCCTCCATGCCTGAAATTCCCTCTAAGGTACATTTTGGGTACATATGCAATTCAGGAACAGGACCCTGTTAAAAGCAGGTGAATGTCCTGCATTATATTCCTTTTACCTGTAACCATAAAGACACGCACAACATACTGAACAAATTACCAGGAAACAAGATCACAGGCCAAATTCATACAGAGGTTTGTTGCTAATAGTCATGCAACCATAAATAAAAATATCTATTGCAGGCTATTTTATGCAATTTTAAAATATCATTGACATTTGAAACAAGTAAGCCTCAATGTACCACCACTAGAGAAACCTGTCTTTGTATCCAACCAGGTCTACACAGAAAGAAAGCAAATGCATTAAGATCCATAATTTGATACCCATTCCAAATACAAGCAGAAACAAATTTAGTGACAAATCTGTCAAAATATGTTCCACAAACACATTGGCAAGAGATCTGGACATACTAAAGAAATTCAGTGAAACAGAACACGTGCCAAACAAGGATGTTTGACAGAGTGTTCAGAAATACATTTAGACCGAAGCAGGAACACATCCAACAGAGAGATTCTGTACATAAATTATCATGAAATTATTAGAAATAATTAGCCAGTGATTTCAAAATATTACATATATTCTTAATGTTATCGAACGGATGTGTTGTGAACCATGTGTGATTTTTTGGCAATTTCACTTTTGGCTACACAACAGCATTTTTAAACATGAGGGAAAATACTATATCCCATACTGTAAGTCAATCTGTAGTCTTTGCTGAAATCGTTCAGAGCTTCCAAATCCTTTGGAAATGCTCCTACATCCAATGCTGAACAAAGCTGGACTAATCAGGCCATGGAGACAGGGGTTCTGCAGAGCTCAGCTAAACAGAGGCCTCCCCAGAAGTCTGCAAAGAACCCATTAGCAATTGCCAACCAAGCTAATGGGCTGCAGTAGCATTTGTGGTTGTGTGGCCCTCTATTCTTAACCCACATTGCTATTTGTAAAGTAGGTCAGGGAGCCTGCACCAATACCCCAGGCCCTGCCTCAGTAACCACTTAACTCTGAGAGATGGTTCATATGGTGGGTATTTCCCTTTGAAACTTTAATCAAAGTCAAGTGAGGAAATATGGATGTTCTGAGAAGTGCAGAATAGCATGCCTACTCCTATGCCAAGCTGTAACCACTTGTTGTAAAAATTATTTTTCCATTTAACAAGTAACACTCTTTAGGACAAGTGTCCAAGAACAACAGCCACATTTTTCACTAATTGGCCTCATAAAAGTCTAAGCAGAGGTTAATTACTAATAAATCTAGAGCCCAAACTGCAGTCCTAAAGGTGGGGCACTGACAAACATGCATCTCCCCACTGTAACTCATGGTACTTTGCAGAAAGCACCATGAGTTACAGCATTTCCCCAACTCAACAAACATTGGCTGTTGGGTCCAGGGGGTTGGGGGAACAAGTTCCAGTTTGGAACATCTCTATGTCTGCAGCCTCTCCCTCCTAGCCATGCCCCTCCCCTTTCCCAGTGATGGTGCTGTCTTCAGAATGGGTGTGGGGGGAAGGGAATGGAAGGAGCTCAGTCTGGGGTTTGCCCAGCCTGCACTGTCGGGTGGGGCAGGTGGATGGATTGGAGCCCTCCCACCTTGGTGTCCACTAACAGATGTTAATGAAGATACTTCACTTTTTTAATGAGGATTCAGACTGTTGTGTGATTGGGCATTTTGAAAACATTTTGCAACTGTGCATTTCTGTCAGTGCATGGCTATAGAGAGCTTCAGGGGCCTGATCGTGCAACAAACCATCACTTCTGTCAGCGCCTGTGGTTCTCTATGACAGGATGTAGGTATGAAAAATCTGGGCCTTCCACTGTTGTGCTTCACCTATTCTATGAACAACAAGTGGAATCTAGTCTGCAGAGCTGCCATTCAGACCTTTCAGAAACAATTAATTCGTCAAACATTTTAAAATTTATTCCCATGTAAAGCACACTAATATACAAAATAACCTACCAAAATCACTGTAACATGAAAACAATGATGCACCGCCAGACAAGAAAGCTGATATTTTTAACAGTTTCTTTGCCTCTGTTTTCCTGAACAGGGACTGGGATATCCCACCTACCAGAGGTAGGGACAATCTTGGGGATAGCTCTATCAGGCCTTCAGTCAGCGCAGATGTAGTTAGGGATCTTCTGGAAGGGCTAGACATTTTTAAATCTGCAGGTCCAGATGCCCTCCACCCAAGGGTGTTGAGGGAGCTGGCAGGGGTCATCGCGGAGCCCTTGGCCCGGCTGTATGAGCATTCATGGTCATCTGGCCAGGTGCCGGGGGATTGGAAACTGGCTAATGTGGTCCCTATTTTCAAGAAGGGGAGGAAGGAGGACCCAAGTAATTATAGGCCTGTAAGCCTCACCTCGGTGCTCGGGAAGATCTTGGAGAGAATCATCAAGGAGCACATCTGTGGGGGGCCTGCAGGGGAGATCATGCTCAGGGGCAATCAGCATGGGTTCATCAAAGGCAGGTCCTGCCAGACCAACCTGATTGCCTTTTATGACCAAGTAACTAAATCCTTGGATGATGGTGTCGCTGTGGCTGTAGTCTTTCTAGACTTTAAGAAGGCCTTTCACACTGTCTCTCACCCCATCCTCATCAATAAATTAAGCGACTGTGGCATTGATGCCTACACAGTTGGATGGGTAAAAAATTGGCTGATGGAGCACACCCAGAGAGTAGTGGTGGACGGGTTGTACTCAACCTGG
>NW_005841863.1:2814435-2829806 GCF_000455745.1 Alligator sinensis
CAGGAGGTCAGGCTAGATGATCTGTTCAGGTCCCTCCTGACCCTAGCTACTATGAAACAAAACCATGGAGGAGGCAGAAAAAGGCTATAAAGCCATGCACTAAATAGTATACTCATCAACATAAAAACTCTCTCCCAATCCTTCCAATGCAAACACAGAAGGCAGTAACTAGTAACACAGCACATTTCTTACTACTGATTAAACAGTGGTAAGTAAGAATAATACAAATTCATCTAGCCCTTATATTGCAAACCAAGTGCTCATACCAGTTAACCCAGTAAGACCCTGAGAAAAATTTTCCTGAGTTCCCCAGGTTGCCTACTCAGATTCAGTTGCAGACTTGAGAAGGTTGGGGTGAAATCCTGGCCCAAATGAAGTCAATGATAAAACTCCCACTAACTTCACCGAGGCCAGGATTGCTTTTTAAAGACTATGAGAGATTTTATGCTGCATTCATCATTATGGTATTGGAACATCATCTATGCAGTGCAGTAAATATCAGGTACAGTGGCCATGTGTTATTTTCTTATAGGTTCCCAATTATGTATGTTAAAGGGTTTTATTTTTGTGTGTGTGTGTGTGTGTGCATGTGGGTATGTGCACACACTGGTATGTGATTACATCACAGGCTAGGTCAAAGAGATGCACTTTAGACTTGGAGCAGAAAGTGATGTGGCTTGTGATGGGGCTTAGTTCCACATCTTGAACCATACCCTAAGAAAATGGTATCCTCTGCACAGACGAGGTTGTATGTTGAAATTCTATCAGTGTGAACATGCAGGCAAAAAGACATGGTGCAAGGGATGTGGTTTAAATAGGCTTCATCTTTATTAAGTTAGCTCAGCTGAGAACCATCCACCAATAACTCACACTGTGCAGGTCATCATTCTTTCTCACCTATTTCCTCCTATTTAAAGACTGCCATCACTCTCTATCCCCCTCCCTTCAACATTGATCTTAGCCCATTGTTTGGGCCTCACCTCCCACACCTTGTGTGAATATGTATGAGGTGTGGCAATGAGATTGTTCCCTCATTGCACCTGAAGTACAGTTCCATTTCTTAGCTTGTTTAAGGGATGCCTTGCAATAAGTCTACTTTTTGTGAAATTTGTATTTCACAGGGAAATCTATGGAATAAGTACCAACACCTGCTATGGCAGGAAGTGAAAAAGGCTTGTCATGGTCCTTCATTTCTAGGGGAATCATTCCAAAGGTTTGGCCTAGCACCCCAAAATCTCTGTTTCCTGCACAGATGAGCTTTACCATTATTGGGAAAGTTTCCCTTTGTAACAGGAGTGAAGCTATCAATTCTAGTGTCAGCCTCTGAACTACCCTAAGCTGCAAAGTCTTAAAACAGGCATTCATTTAACTTACATGTGGTTATTCATACTGGACAACTAGATTGACCACTGCCCATTACAGAAAAAATGCAGACCAAGTTATCTAATGGAGAATATTTGTTGCTGTGTGACGATTTAAATTTAACATCCTGTTAAGCAGTATTAAGTTTTAAGTTACCATTAAACCAAATAATTCTATTTATCAATTTGTTCTAATTACCAAGCACAGATAAGCATATGTCCCAGTTAGCCTGGAAAAACCTGAATGCACACCTGCTCCAACAAACAGTCTTTAAAATGAGGTGGGAGGAAAATATTTGAATTACATTTCCCTGTTCCAACATACCATTTTTAAAAAGCACTTTCAACACTGAACTAGGCCTTTACAGTTAAGGCATTTTACAAGATGATACTGAGCTATGTTTCCTGTCTATGAAGAAGGCACCAGCATATAAAATGGTAGTGAATTTGCATTACCTCCAATCCATCATTCTTTGAGTGCGCAGGAAAAACTGTGAGACCTGCTGCAACAAAGCACAGCCTTGTGTTGACAGATTCTTATTTAAGTGACTGTGAATACAACAATTCCACAAATAATTTGTCAAGTGTGTGGCTGAACTAGCTCTGAACCCTGATAAATACCAACTCTCCTCACTGCTACAAAGGCATGATATTCTGTGTGCGGGCAGTGAGTAACAAGCACTAGGATTTAACAATCGATGCTACTATATTTCTCTTTTCTTTGTGGTTAAAAAAACCTTGAAGGGTGGCTCTTTCAGCAGTGTTAAGTACTAGTGGTGGCTATGGCTTGCAAATCTAAGTAATACACTGCAGGCTTAGGTGGAAGGAAATAGCACACTGCATCCATTTTTAGCTGCATTTAAAACATATGGTTTATGCTCTTTGCTGAAAAACAGTCTTTACTGTATAGTTAGTAGTCTGTTGCTTAATGTGGGTGATTATTAAATGGACCTTTTTCAAGTTATGATAATAGGCACCTACCCCCTTGAATTTCTCATCCCAAGGCATTTATCGGGGAGAGGGGAATTCATTTCAAGAGAAATCCTTCTTTCTGGGGAAAAATAACAGAAATTCTGGATGAGCCTACATACCAATTAATAAAAAGGGAGGGGGGGGGGGGGCTTCAGAATTCAAACCTTCCAGGTAGTCAATTGAAATCAAATTGCATTTGCTGTCATGTGGTATATTCTAAAGGCATTATGCGTGTGTGAGAGGGAGGAGATAAAAAATCTTTTTTAAAGAAATGTAAATCTAATCAGTCTTGAAGCTGGCAATATATACATAAATGTCTCTTGCAGACATAATTTAGTATGCATTATTAATTTATTTTTCATAAAGCTTTCTAGCTACAAAAAGGGTAAGTGGAAATGCACACCCACCTTGATCATAATGTTCATTTGTCAGTTAAAGGAAGGCAAGAGTGAACGTCTAAACAAATTTCTTTCCTAAAATCCTATCCTAAAAGAGGCACAAAAACTTCCTTGTTGAAAGACCAGAGATGCCTATTGCAAAAAATATTCCTCCAGACATTTTAATAAAGTACCAACCTTTAATGGGACATGAACTCCAATATGCTATTTGCAAGGCAAAACTGTTCCTTACAGATGTTGGACAGCAAAACATTATAATCATGTTTCTATTAGTCAATTATATTTAGACTTTTGACTCTATGATACTAATGCCTATAGAAATAATTAAGTATGTGGTATATTAACTAGTCCTAATGTAAAATGCTAATTATTTATTGTTTATAAAGCAATTTTAAATAATGCAAAAGCTCATACACTAATGCCACCATGATTTTCCAGTCATTAACTTAACCAGAATTTGCATTTTGGGACTATAGCCAGTGACTTACATGCACTACTTAAGTCATTTTTCAACCACCCTGTCCCATCTTAATCTATTCATCATTAATCACATTTGGTCACTTTACATACAGAACACTATTCAGATGAAAGATAAAAGAAATACATTAATAAAACTAAAGCAAGTGTGAATACTTCAAAACATAAAGGTAGTCAATGAATATGGTTATCAAAGCAATTTATACATTGTGCCTATTAAAATGGAATTGCCTAAGCCATTAACATGGCTGAAAGTTTTCTTGCTATTTAAGAGGTGTCTATAAGGCCAAATCTGAACTTTATTCTTCTAGTTCTCCTTGAACTGTGTTTGTAAAACAAAAGAGATGACACTAAAATTTCAGAGAGAGCAGTGATTTCCTTTTATGAAACAGTAGAAGAATGCGTTGATAGTTGCTCATTTGTCAACAGAGCTACAGTTTTGGATCTGGAAGAAAGTAAACCTTAAACTCATGTAACTTAGCCAGCAATTTATCTGAAAAGATCCAGTGCTCTGGCTTCTACTTCTGACTGACCTATTCTACCTTAAATCAATCAAACAACAGAAGCCCTATTTTCTTCATTGTGTCCGTCTGGTCCACAAGGAGCTAAAAAGAATTGAAAACTACCTATAAAAGAATGCATTTACTCTTTCCCCCTCAGTCCAACAAGGTTTTATGCAGCCACAGTAATATATGGAATTTATTAAGCGAATTCAGTCTGAACAAAAAAAAAAATGCAAACACAATGGCCATGGATTTTGGAGACCTTATTTATTCAGTGATTTAGCACAGACAATCCACCACAGCTATTTTGCAGTCTGCCTCAGCTCTCACCTATAGGCACTGCCTCCTACTTAAAAGAGAAACTTATTTCCTGTACCAGTTGCATCTTGGGCTTGTCTTCCTGCATTTGCCAAGAAGACTGTCAAATCTGCAGTAGCTACAATGACCGTTATTACGATGTTGAACACTAGTCTCCTAGGAACTAGAATGAGACCACCACTAGATGATTTCACCAAAGCTACCAAAAAACCATGAGATAATAGGTCAAATCAGGACCCATTTCACAGTAATCAAAAGCAGTCTGATGGATCTTTAATGTCTTCTGTAAAATTATTTAGTGGCTTCATTCCAGTTCCTAATGGATAAGTGTCCATATCACAATGGCTCTTGGGACTGGGCACAATCGATATTCTAATTATTTTATACTTTTTGTAGTGATTTTTTTTCCTCGTAAAGCATTAAGGATCTGATAACTAAATGACAGGCTTCCAAACAACCTGGACAGATTTATCTACAGAAGTAAACAGAGTCCATTGAATCCACCTGACAATCTAAAATGGACACCTTTTGCCCAGAAGCCTTAGTAGAAGCGGATACTAGCATCTCATTTTTAAGATCTGTCACTGCATATTTTGCAGCTTTACAGATTACAGTGACATTCTAAGGATGTTGAACTGTGCAAGATATGGAAGCATTAACAGTTTCTTATACTGATGATTAAGGCTCCTAGTTTTTGGATTTGGCTTTTCTTTTTAATTATCACCTTAAGCATAGAGGTATATTTAATTTTTTTGTAAAATGTAAAAAAATGCAGAAGGGGCTTCATAGTCTTATTTTACATAGATAAAAGTACTGATTATAAGCTAGATTTTCTCTTCTCTTTTACAGATCTGAACTTGAGATCCAATTAATTGGAAAATTTCTTGGACAATTTTTAAACAAGATACATTGTCCTAAGTTTTCCTCACTAACAAGACTGCTGCTGAAGAAAACTGTTTCTGAGGTTCCAGTCAAAAAGTAGTAATGTTCTATCCACACATTAATGATTCCAAAATTCTCCATTATGAACAATATTTATCAAAAACAGCCCACTATCAGATGAAAGATGTGCCTTATCTTTTCTTGTCAACTAAAGCATTATTCACTGAAAGTTTCTTTCATATCTGTTTCAGGGGTTTCAGTGTCATTTTAAATTGCAAATCAATCATAGATCATGCAAGCCCTACTTCTGTAGGAGAGATTAACGCTCTGGCTAAAATTGTTTACAAAGCCATTTGTAAACCTTCTGCTGATGCAGATGAGGCAAGTTTACCAGTTTAACATTGTTGATCCCAGAGAAAGCCTTAAGCAATGACTTCAGAGGGCAAAAAAATTTGTTCATTTATCATTATTGTCATGGGCTTTCGCAAATGATAACAATTTGTCTTCATCCTATTTTTAGACAATGAGCCACAATAGAGTCCAGAAAGCCATTTTGCCAGATGGGAGAAGGTGCTTTCATTGCAAAATGTTGTCTTTTCTTTTCCTGCCCTATAAAATTGGCTTAAGTGAGAACCAAGGATATGTTTTAATGTCAGGTTTCCCAGTAGACATGATGACATACAATAACATCACACAGTGCCTGGCCAGGACGTTGTTCAAATATATTACATTTTTAAACAGAAACACTTTCTTTGTTGTACATTGTGGAAGCAAACCTGCAATTAATGCTGACAATTTTTGTAGTTCTGTAGTATTATTCCTCACTTTATTCAACCAGGTTTCTTTTTTCTTTTCTTTTCTTTTTTTTTCTTTTTCTTTTTTTTCTTTTTTTTTTGGAAACAAAAAGAAATGCCTGAATACTTCACGTTACATGAAACTTAAATACCAAAATAAACTATATATGCAATAAGATGTTTAAAAGATGTTCTGCTAATTCTACTCGGCCCAATGTTATTGATTCTTGTAACAAATCCTGAGTCTCACTTGCACAGACACTTCATATAATGCAAAGCAAATATGGTCATGACTAGTGGCCTAAGAGTAATGAAAGACTTTGCACCTTTTCTGTACCATGGGTACCTCTGGAAAGGTTCTCAAATACCTAATGCTGGAGCAGGGCCTGGACAAAGTAGGGAAGAGTAATGGCCTTTGCCAGTTTTTTTTTAGACAAAACAGCCCCCTTCCCCGCAGTGGGCAAAACCCATGTTGGAGAACTGCTGGGATTTATCTTCTGCTCTCATTCCTATAACCAGGCAATGTTTTGGACTGATGAGGCCCAGCCTTAATCATGCTATCTTTCAGTGAAGTTCATCAGAGAAAAACCTTTTTAACGCAGGCTTTGCTTTTCAATGCAGGCCAACCAAAAGTTGACCCCGTAGAACATTTAAGAACAGAAAAAGCTACTATATTTTTTAGGGATTGCATCCATTTCAATGCACTTGCTGTACCTCTCACACAAACAACAGATTATTTTGCACATGTGTTTATTAGAAGAGAGGAGTCATTTCTTGATCTTCACTCACAAGTTCATTTTAAAACATGTATCTTTTCCAGGGCAGGGCTAATAGCCATCTATTGTTTTTAGCTTCCCAGTTCCACAATCCCTGCACTCTGCTTCCTGATCCATAAAACTTTTAGTAATTATTGTATCAAAGCTTTAAGTACAGGTGAATGCTACATAGTTATTTTTAGCTTTGAAATATATAAAAAAAAATACAACTATAATCAGTTGCACCAGAATCATTTTCTATGTAAAGAAATATCCCAGACAAAGTTTTCAAGGAAAATTAAGGAGCTGTCAAGTGTAGTGCAGTCTGCAATCCACTCCTTGATTGCTTAATCCGGATCAGGATTTAGACAGGCCCTGTGCAGTGATACAGCTAAGCACAAGCTATGCCACTCATCAGCTAAAGTGCTATGGAGTCTGAGTGTGCCCATCTGCCTCAATAAAGAAGCCCCCTTTTTGTGTCCTGTGCCTGACTCCCATTCTCCTTTATGAAGGACACAGCATCAAGCTATGTCAAGGTGCCAGTATTTCAGCAAATAATATGATTGAGGATATTGGTACACAGAGGAATCTTGAAGGTTATTTGGTCTCAAAAAGTGGTCAGAAAGAGACGACTTGTGTGACAGGCTAGTTTTATAGGTAAAACTGTGTCACAATTAAAAAAAAAAAACAACTTTCCTATGATGGTAGTTTTTCAGCCTCAACAGAAAACTACTTAATTTCACGTGTGCCGGGTGCTCAATTAACCCTGTTAGCAGACAAACGCTCCCTGTAAGGATGTGCACACAAACTGCTGGAACTGAACGGTGGCAGAACCAGTTTGTTGAACTCTTGAGAGTATATGAAAGTCCACACGGCAGCTGAACACAGGTAGGCACGCACCTTGTTCTCTCACTACTCACCATAAAGTGCCTTTGTAAGAAGCTATCGTTTAGAACCAGCCCCTCTGGAAGACAAACTTCCCCCACCTCTAAATAGATGTACAAGACAGAGGATTATATGACTTCCAAACCTCAGGTTGATTAGTGAAGTTTCTCATCTTTGAGCTGTGGAGAAACAAGGAGCATTGAGTTCATTTGTCTGGGAGTTGCTTGAGTACTTAGTCAATGCACTGAACAATCTCTGACATGACTTGCTTGGTCATGCACTTCTTAGAAGGAGAGATACGAGACAGTTATGGTGACATGACAGAGGCTCAATGACAGAGGCTCCAGTGGAGCAATGAAATCTCCACATCATAACCTGAATCAGTAAAACTACCTTGACACCCCAAAACATTTTATGATTTTTTTTCCTTACCAAATATTTTTGGAAATCTTACTCCTTTAGCACTATGAAAGCCTTGTTTCAGTGTTCCCTTCTCTTGTCATCTGTACGATTGCATTTTTGTTGCTCTGCTCCTATTCCCAGCCTCTGACACTGGGTTCAAATTAGCAGGCCTAAAGGGATTCAGCCATTTACAGTTCAAATGCCAAAATAAGTTTTAAAGTTACACTATTCGCAATTCCTATGTATTCAAATACAGACTTAACCGTGACCAGGAACATACAATCATAGAAGAAATCAGATTTAATACCACAGAAAGTGTATGACAAAGTTGCTTTGCTTAGTTGTAATGCAAAAATGCTAATTATTCCTGATGGGTGCAGTGGCAGCTTTTGCGTTAATGCTGACAGAAGCTGGTATAATCTTTGCCTCTTATAGTCGACCTGTTCAGGAGAAGGCGTGTGAGATTCACATGGTGCCATTTTAATGGTACAAAATATATGCTACATGCAAGGTTCTGAGGCAACACTGCATCCTTGGTGCTTCCAGGGTCACCCACTCTCAAGCATGTGTTTTGTGTACTGAGACAAACTCTGAGCAATTGATGTCACTTTGTGAGAGCCTTCTTCCAGGAACAGACACGAATAGACTTTCTAAACACAACACAGTGAGTCCATATACTGTAACATCTACAAGCGGCTTATCCAAATGCAAAGGTATTATAAGGCATGACAGTAATTTCGGAGCTACTCAGAGAATCTGATCAACTTTTTTGGTTGAATCAGAAATAGATGACAGTGGGTCTGAGGTGAGAGGCCTTTGGGACTGGATAGTACTATGCAAGATACAAAATGTGAACACTAACACACATCTTGTATTTCCTCCTTTGTTTTTTGTCTTAAGCAGCCAAATAGTCCATCTGCAGTCTTCCTGTTCAGCAGCTAAATCCAACTCTGCAACACGACACAGGGTATATTATAGCTGCATTGTTTTGTCTTTGCCTGGGATTGAAAATGATGTATTTGGGATTCGGCTGGTGTATTTACAGTATTTTTAGTGACCCATAAAACATTGGATCTATATTTTGAAATATTTACAAGAGTAGCAGTCAACAGTTCTTTATCTACAATACTTTTTAATACTTCTGTCACCTCCTTCCTTGTCACCCTTCTTTTTCATTGTTTCCTCTTGTTGTGTTTCTGTTGTGATATTATTTGTTGATTGCTATCTCATGTTAATGATCCAATTCCTTTTAAATAAAACGCCCGAAGTCCATGAAGTGTATTTTTCTTCTGATAAACAATACAGGACAGAACCACCATTCTCCCACCCAGATAAATCCCTACTTTGTTTTCAAAGACTCCAAGCCCCTAAACAAACACATTCTGAACAAAATCAGTCTGCATTTATGATGTACCCAGAACAGACAGTTTTCTGGCCAGAAGTCTTACCATACCCTGGTGGTTCCTTCACTGTTCAAGGACTCTTCCCTCTCAGAAAACGGAAGATCTGTTAAATACTCACTCACTGCTATACCAGCAGCCTTGGGCCCAGTCTGGCTGCTAGTTGCATCTAAGCATAGGCCAGAAAATCCATAGACCAAGTAAGGAAGCTGGGCAGAATTTTTCTATGTTCATTATAGTTTTAGTTCTAATCCATGAGAGTATAGATGACTGCACTTCAGGCCATCATGACCAGAGCTATAGGTGGGCATTTTGGTCCTCACATTCCATCTTTTACACTCCAGGACTGGCCTCACAACTACAAATTCAGACATCTAGGATGCTAACTGCCTTGGGCCTGACCATGACCAGCCAGCAAATGGACTTGGCCCTTGATACAATTTATGTGGTACCAGTGGCCTCTCATCTGGGGACAAACCCTACAGTCTGTCACACAACTCTATCCCTGTATTCTTATAGGAGTTTTGTCTGAGAAGGGAATGAATAAATATTGCCTTATGATTAACTACACTGTAAAATATAAAGGAAAGGGCATAAAGTAAAATGGGAGTGTCAGCCTCGATTTAGAATTTCTCAGAGCATGGCAATTTCTTTCAGAATCTTTTTTTTTTTTTTAATATATATGGCTGAATTGGAAAAAAATTGGTTACTTTATGGAAGGTTTTGTAATACATGTTCATGCAAAAATCTTATTTTGTTAATCTTTGCAGACATGAAAGTAGGCTTGGGAAACTACTTAATTGAGATCAGCTATGTCTGCTTATTAGTATTCTTAAAGATGCATTACTTTCCTGTCTAAATATTGAAGGGAATAACTATCCTTCAATAGTATAACTATGCTGAGGTAGGACAAAAATAAGATAAAATACCTACCAGGGATCAAGGAAATAAGACCAGGCACCCATAACCCTTACTCAGCTAGACAATGGTGAAGGCAGCCTAAGTACATCGCTCTACCTGGCCAAGAAAAGTGCTTTGCACCGTAGCAAGAGGTAGTAAAAGAAAGAATTTACTTGACAACAAAAGTGTGGAGAAAAGGGCCCAGATGAGAGACCGGGCACTACAAAAAAGGCAGTATTCTTTGTTATTTGTCTCTTGGGGTTTGTCTATGTTGGAAAACTACACTTTGTAAAATCATGCAATAACTAACGCTATGTTAAACACAACTCAGCACTGCACATAGGGCCTCTCCTGTTCAACACAGTATCAGCTGGTCTTGGTTAGGCTAGCATGCACCCTAAGGTTAACCACAATCAGGCAATTCAAATTTAAACATGACAGGCTGTGTTTAAACTTTGGTCAGATTATAACCTTACAATCTGCCCTAATTAAGGGGCAGTACTTAGTTCACTAGCACAGGGCCAGGGGCCAAACTATACAGCAGAGACATTTGCTCAAGCCATGATATCTCCACTGATATTTTTACCCATACTAGGAAAATGAAGCTAGCACAGGAAGACTGCCCCAAGCTCCATTCACATTTCCATTTTGCTGCATAAACATGCTTCCAAATTATCCTTAACGTCCAGTTTCCCCCTCCATGTCAGTTCAACTGTGCTGGCTTATGTGTTAGAGCACCCTGGTTCTATCCACTCCACTGTGTCCTGTTGTATACGGCACAGAGCAGCTGCCTGGCAACATCTGGAATCTCCAGGAATATGAGCAAGTGAGGTGAGTAAGAGGTCTTGTGAACTCCACTTACTCCTCTGTGCAAACACTCAACAAAAGTTATGCTCCAGCATGAGTGCGTAGTATTAGAGACTCAAGCCTGGAATAAGTATGAGACTGTCCTAATACAGTGTAATTACCCAGGGTGAACAAGCCCTTTGGAATGACCTCACAGAGTTGCCGCAATCCACTTCAGTTTGGGTACTGAGATCGGACACTATACCATCCTCCTGCACTGTACTCATGCTTGCATGTACGTTATTAGGGCTGCAGTTTCTAGGAAGACAAAGATGGGGCATTGTAAAATGGTAGATGTCTTCTAAGTTATTCTTTAAAGTTGACAGACATTACTTTATACCTAGAAATGCAGTGTCAAGGTTCTGCAAAAACAAAACTTTTGACTTCCTAGTTGAATTTTTTAGCCTTAAAGAAACTCTACACTCTGAGCGGAAGCATTTAGTATCATACTTCCTATGCCCTCTATGCAATTCTCACCAAATATCCAAAGTTTTTTAAATTCATTATTTAAAACCTGAAAATTTAAAAAGCTGGAACTGCTAAAAGCCATGGCAAAAGTCCACTTTTGGACCTAATAACATGCACTTAACTCAGCACCTTTGTTGTCCTGTGGGGCCAGGCCAGCTCTCAGGATCTCAAAATTGCACTGTTAGAAGGGAGGGTGTGATACAATTGCACATATACCCACAAAAAAATCAATCGGGCGCATACAGACACACACTAAGCGCATACACGTCCAAGATTACCAGTCTAAGCACATGTACACTAATCACCAATTCAAGAACATTCACACTATACACACCAAAAATTAGACAAAAATCAGTTGTCAATACCCGCACACCCAATACACATACATAGATCACTAATTCGTATATCACGCACACAGTGAGATATATATATATTTGCCAGTTCGCACACATACCACCCACCTACACATACACACAGGTGGGTTCCTAACTTGGGTGGTGTGGTGTGTGTGTGTGTGCTTGGGATACCTACAGTGCTTGGTGACTATGGGAGGAGAGAGTCAAGGATCAAAGATTTCCAGAAGGAGGGGAAGGGGGGTAGATGGATGGGGGTTAAAATGAGAAAGCGGGGGAAAACATTATAGAGTGAAAGTTGCCGGGGCCGCGATTAGAACCATCAGACTGGAGAGAAGCTGGGGCTGAGAAACTACAGGTCTAGACAGAGCCAGGTAGCAGAGAGAGGCGGTGACAGGAAAGCAGGGGAACAGAATGAGGGAAAGCTGGAGGTAAGGCGGGAACTTGGAGACGATGGGGAGTGGGAACAGAGGTTAGAACAAATCTGAGGGGCAGGGCCGGGACAGAGCTCAAAAAATGGGAACGAAGTAACAGTGGGGCAGATGTGGCAGGAGGGGAGCAGAAAGGGGCAGAAAGGAGGCGGAAAGCAGCGAGTGTGGCAGAAGGTGGCAGAAAGGCGGTGACTGGAGTAAGAGCAGGGCAGAAAGAGGGCTAAAGAGGGGTAATATCTACCTATCCCAGGCTGAGAGTTGATCCTCTATGGCCAGTTGGGGTCTCCTTCAGCAAGGTGTTGTCCAGAGCGGGTTGCTGGCAAGGCCTCTGGGGTGGATAGGTGATGTGAAGCTGGTCTGATCCAGATGGAAATGGCCTTCCCACTGGGTCTGTCTTCACTACCCCTTTTTATAGGGGCAGACCCTCTATGACCCTAGTGGCAGGGGCATGCCCAGGCAAGGGTCAGCCCTGGTGTACTGAGCATGTCCACTCCAGGCGAAGGCGTGCAGTTCGAGGTGTCTGTGTTTGCAATGGTGGGTTGGCTGGTTTCTGCAGCAGCCTTTGTTTTCCAAATCTAGAGCCAGGGAGGGTCAATGCAGGGTGATGCTTGGGTCATTGAGTTAATGGTTTGGTCATTCAGGGGAAGCTATTTTTAGACCTACTGCCATTGTCTGTCAATCACCCACTCACTCAAGGAACCAGTTTACATGGGAGGGGGGAGTCATGAGTCACACAGTTACAACAGAGTTACAATAAGGTATGCCCGGACAGGGGACACAACATGGGGACTTTGCATGATTTATGCTAACTTACACATGTAGGCCTAAATCATATAGTATCAATAAAAAAAACCCAGTAAAACTCAGTAAAACAGTAATCACACAATATAAAACAGTAAAAATCAATATAAACATAATAATTATACACTATAAAACAGTGGATATCCATATCAAAATAGCAGGGCACTTATTTGCAAAGAAGAATAGAGGGAAAAAAAACTTGCTACCAAAATAAAATGCTAAAGCTCATCATATATCTTAGCTTACTCATAATTATCTATAGGGAATAGAGAGGGAGAGAGAAAGTCAGAAATAGCTAGGGAAGGGAAGGGAATGCATTTCTATATATAAAAGAAAGAAAACTGGGGGTTGTGTTACACCTTCTGCTTAGAGATCTCATACTATCCTACAAACATTAAGGAAGTGAAACGAACAGTACCTGTGAAGCAGGAAATCACAAAAAAGGAAACAGAGACTAAGTGACTCAACTATGGGCTCATAAAATGAGTGATAGCTACATAGGGCCTACATCTAGGTTATACTCTTTTACCTGAGCCACAATGAGATACTTCTTTGAGTCCATGTCACATTTATTAGCAAAGTAACCCTCGCTATTGTGAACCAAATTCCAAGAGTAGCCACATATGCTCTAAAAAGACCCTTACACATCTAGGAGGTGGAGCATGACATTTTTAATGTCCATACAGATGAGTGTCTAGGTTCTCAGAATTTCATATTCCAATGAAATGTGGGCACTCCAATCAGGCAGTAAGATTTTTATAAATTTTAGACATTCCAATTTATGAAAAAATGCTAAAGGATGCCTGTTTGATATACTTTACACACAAAAAAATCACCCTCAATTTTAGAGAATGGAACCAAGTTGTTTTAAATGTAATCATGGTGTACTTTCCTACCATGTGTTCATGTTGCCTTACTTTTAAAAGCTAGATACAGTATTAAGAATCCAAAGGATTTACCCTAACACTTTACTTTCTGGCAATTGCAAACTTAGCATTACAGTGTGCCTTTTTAAGTTAACTCATACTTAGCTAGAATTATAACAGTCAATAAAAATACAAAATAAGATTAGAGCAGCTCAACTGATGAATGCCAGGTGATAGTGCTTTAATATTGCCATGGACGGGATCACAATTCATACGCTGACCCCATTTCCCCAATCCCCCAAGTTTCACCCTATCAGGATTTGGAAATGTTGTGGAATGTCTACTTGCAACCATAACAGGAGGCGGTGGGGGATGAGGGAGGCAGTTGAAGACATTGTAATGGTTGCCACTATTAAATGCTTGAAGAATCAGTGACACTCTAGGAGCCTAGACTCCCATGCTCTCTGCCAAAGAGTGGTGTGGTAGTGCAGGACCTGTCAGGAAAAAATGCCCGGTGAAGGAATGATATTATACACTGGCAGGTGCAATCTTCTGTAGGGCTAAGTCCTGGTCTCGCTGAAGTTAAAGACACATTGCCATTTATTTAAAGAAATCAGGATTTGTGTTCTTAGTTAGGACTAGTTCTTATTCAAACAAAGAAGAGGGTAGGGAGAAGGAAAGAGGCCAGGTACCAAGGTTAGAAAAATTAGATCAGTCTCCAAAAAACATTAATTGATTATTAGTGTTATAGCGCATCAGGTAAACAATGCCTTGATGATAATCAAACACATCTGTATTTAGTCACACTTTTTATATGGAAGGTTTGGAGTTTTTTATTTTAACATTAGGGTATAGAGTATATAAATAGGCAACTTAAATACTTTGCTTATCGTATTAGATACATATTTGCATGCTCTATTTCTGGCCCATCATTTCACATGACAGCAGAATGTGGATTGGGCCAGTGTTCTTTGAAAGACGCAGTGAAGTTTACTGTACTTCTCATGTATATACATAGTCATTTATTTAAATATTCAGACTATAAGCAAGACACTTGATAACAAAGCAACTACTGGAAGAATCCAATTGGCTTGAATTCCAGTGTATTATACTCAGGGTTAGGCAACAAGGACATAGATCACTGTAAAAGTGGACCTTGCCAAGAGGCCTGGCCAGACTGGATGACTAAGAGCTTTCTCTCAGACCCTAGTTAAACATCTAAAAAGTGTCAAGGATTCAATAACCCAATAAATGATTAATTGAATTAGGACAGACAGGTAAATGTCATCAAATGATGGGGTTAATCTCAATTATCTCACAGCTGTTTTCTTAGCAGTTTCATTATGGCAGGGCTTGTTAACCAGGGGTACATATACCCCCAGGGGTACTTAGAAAGGGGCTATGGGGATACGTGCAGATGGGTGAGGACGGATCACTGCCACCCACCACTCTGCTCTGCTAGCTCTCTGGAGCAAGTCTGGGGGGGCAGGGCAGTGGCTCCCCTCTGTGGGCCATACAAGCACTGCCTGGCCAGCCAAATGTGGGGGGTGCCTCGTACG
>NW_005841863.1:2829837-2830205 GCF_000455745.1 Alligator sinensis
TCCCACCCCCCACTCCACCAGAAGTGTACCTGAAAAGGGTACACTCCTCTAAAAAGGTTGAAAATCCCTACATTATGGTATTGGTGGAGCTGAACTGCATTCTGAATACCCTAATCTGCTGATTAGCACTGTGTGAAGCTTCAGTTCGCGATTCAATTTGGAGAAGATTCAGACTGATTCAGAGGCCAAATCTCCGAATCTGAGTCAAATCACTAGAAGCTTAAAACTTTCCAAATCGATCCAGAAAAGATTCAGTGATTTGGACGGCAGTCTTTATGGGGAAACAGAAACTTAAAAGAGGGAGGGGGAACAGGGGGGGAGGATGAGCAGGGTGGGGGAGAAGACAGACATCTCTAGCTGGCCAGTGA
>NW_005841863.1:2830255-2839203 GCF_000455745.1 Alligator sinensis
AAACACCATAAAATCCTCTGTCTGCAGCCTTTTCTGTCCCTTTCCTGAGCTGTTTCTGCCTGAGCAACAGCATCTCAAAGGTACTGTGGTTATTGGCCTGGCTTCCTAGTCAGAGGCCTGATACTTTTTGTTGTTAGAAAGGATTGGATAGGATATAGCTTAGCTTAGCTTAGTTTAGCTTAGCTTAGTTTAGCATCTCTCTACTTAATACTTCTCCAATTCATTTCTTTCAATTCATATTTGTTCTCTTTTTTCTTGCAATACTTTTTAAAAAGAAAGCTCAGTGTTTTCCCTGGCAGTGTGATCCATCACTGTACAGGGAAGCACACATTGCACACACACACTCATACACATGTAGAAGAAGTTAGATATTCATAGAAGAAGAGATTCAGAATCAGATAATATATAGTTATTAGTTATTAACATTATTATAGTTATTTTACATACAGACTAAAGACAACACAGAAGTCAGATAGAGATTCATATTGAAACTAACACAGAACTCAGGGTCTTAGAAAGAGGAGATGTATCATTTTAGGTACACATTACAACACAGAAGAAGAACAAGAAGTACAGTAGTAGTCACATATTCACATTAATAGCACATCACAGAAGAAGACAGCCATGAGGATTCTGCTGCCAGTGGAAGCAAGAAGGTGAGAGCAGTACCTGTACCTGATGTCCCTGCACCTGCACCACCTGTCCTAACTACAGAAATAGGCACCAGCAACAGAATCACTGTCTCCTCCACCCCCATGTCATCTCCCAGTGTGAGCTTCCCACTGCCAGAGGAGGAGCTGCAGCTGGAAACAGGGGAGCTGAGAGCACTGGCTCAAGCAATTCTGGGGACTGAGGGGGAATCAGAGTTTGTGTTCCATACCCCTCGAAGTTCCCCTAGACCCAGGTCTCCTTCTCTGGAAAGCAGCACCTTGGAGGAGGTTGAGGTTGTGGAGGCTCAGGCAAGTGGCTCAGGCTCAGGCAATTGGTTCAGCTGAGGCAGCTCCTCCTGCTGTTGTTCCTCAGCCTGTAGCATCCCCACCCTCAACCCAGAAGCAGGCAATTAGCATAGTGTGGGAGCATTTTGAGCTGGCAGGTGATCCCAGGTTTGCTATCTGCCAGCACTGCCAAAAGCAGATCAGCCAGGGCAAGGAGGTGAAACACTTCACCACCATGGCAATGCTGCTGCATCTCAGGAGGCAGCACCCCTTTGTCCTTCTTCCTGCTCAGCCTGGCACCAGTGCGAGTGTGCCCAAAGGGAAGTCCCCCACTCACTCGAAGGCCCCCATCACTCCAAAGCAGAGGCAGGCCACCCTGGAACAGTGGGGGAAAGGTGGACAGAAAAGGGGGGGCAAGTTGCAAAGGTGAGCAAAATCACCCAGAGCATTGGGGAGATGCTTGCTGTGGATAGCCAGCCCTTCTCCCTACTTGAGCAGCCAGGGTTCAGGTAGCTCATGGCACTTGTGGCCCCATCTTACCAAGTGCCTGCATGCACCACCTTTAGCAGGATGGTGGTGCCCTCTCTGTATGAGGCATTCAGGGAGTACTTGAGGGAGGAGCTGCACAAGGCAGGGCTGCAGGTAACCTTGCACTTCACCTCAGACATCTGGAGCAGCCGGAGTGGTGATCACACCTACCTTTGGCTCATAAGACACTGGTGCAATCAGTCAGGCCATCGGTGGGCTCTCCTCCAAGCTGAGGTGCTGGATGACTCCCACACGGTAAGGGAGATCAGGGTGGCCATGGACCACATGGTGCAGGGGTGGCTCATTGGGCAGGCCAAGCTCACCTGAACAGAGCTGAGTGGGGTACCATCTCCCAGATCTTGGTGGTCCTCAAGCCTTTCCTCGAGGCCATCGAAACCCTTAGCGCTGGCGATGCCCTCCTCAGCCAGGTGATCCCCATAGTGAGGGAACTTCAGAGCCAAATGGAGAGCTTCCAGGGGATCAATGTTCCTGGATGGGGCAGTCCGCTGTCACCAGATGTGCAGGCACTGGTGAGGTGGCTGAAGGAGGGCATCAGGAGACAGCTGGATCTCTTGTGGTCCAGTACAGTCCACATGCTGGCAGGCATGTGCGACCTGAGGGTGAAGGTGAGTATGTACACTGGCAGCACCAAAAACCTTGATCACTAGATGCAGGTGCTGGTCAACAAAGTCAGGGAGGCCAAAGGGCAGAGGTGAGGGGATGTAGAAGCGGGGGATCCACTTTCCCGTGCCAACACTCCCAGCACCAGCACCAGCCAGTCTCCTCCACATCAGCCACTGCCAATGTGGGCCAAGGGCATGGCTTCAATGCTGGGGTCCAAACGCACGAGACCCCAGCCTTGGGCAGATAGTGCCAAGGCTTCAGTGGCTACCTATCGCGCTGAGGATGTGGAGCCACTGGACTGCAGCCCTTGGCCTACTGGGCAAGCTGCAGCCAGATCTGGCCATGGTTGCCTGGCAACACTTGTCCTGTCCACCAACCAGTGTTCCAAGTGACAGGATGTTCAGCATTGCTGGGAATGTTGTGACACCCCACCGCACCTGCTTGGATCCTGGTTTGGTGGAGCTACTGGTGTTCTTGAAGGTGAACTTTCTGCTGCTGGGGTTCCCCAAGTTCCACCTGAAGACAGACTGAGTGCCACCCTCCTCACTCCGTCTGCACCAATTTCCGTTTTTCATTTTGTTAAAAACCAGTTAATGCCCCACTCTCAGCTGGAGGGGGCACTCACATTCCCCTTCCAGGACAAACTTGGAGGTATGAGCTGAGGCTATGGGGAAGGAGGAGGCCCTAGGTCCTGGGCATGACCACTAAAACTGCACTCTGCCAGGGTAGGGAGGCCTGGTGGGACTGCTGGCAGCCTGGCAGCCCCATAAATGCCAGGACCAATGATCCCCTGATGAAAGGCAGGTAGGAGGCACCATAACCTCCAGCTAATGCATGCACGCACACAGTCCTGGCTAGGGAAAACCCAGACCTGTCACGTCTTTGACAGGTCTGATGCTTGCTGGTTGCAGTGGAGTTGTGAGGCTCCCAGTGAGCTCAGCTTAGCTGCCTGAGATGCTAGCTTTTGCATTGAAAAACACTTTGTCAGGCTGAGGAAGTAACTGCATTTGGTGCGTCTCCTGGTCCTGGATGGAAGGAATATTAAAGAAGCCAGAGTCTGACCTGGCACACAATGCAGGCAAGACAGCCAGTCAGTGAAAATGGAAATAGAGGCATCAGGGGGTGAGGGACAGGCTAGGGTGGGAGGTGCAAGGAAAAAGGGGATGTAGCAGCGGAGATAAAAGTGCAGAGGTACCTAGGGAGTCAGGTGTCCGGCAGGTTACAGTGTGTCAGAATTTCAATGTCTAATCTATATTGAGTCCATGAGTTTCTATACCTAGGAGGCTGATGAAGTCAAGTTCATAGGCCCGGCTGTGAAAAGTGGTTTGTAATTTGTTCCCTTTAAGGCTCAGGGCTGAGAGATTGGAGGCAGAGTGGTTTTTTTGGTGAGGAATGTGCCCCCACAGGTAGTTGAGTATTGTTGTCTTTGATAGATTCTGGTGTGGAGTTTGTGGAGGTACTGGAGATACTGGCAAGTTTTGTGTTTTGAGCTGTAGGAAGTTGGCTTCACTTCTGGTGATGAGGTTAGATGCTTGTTTGAATTTACAAACCACTTTTCAGATCTGGGCCTATGAACTGCACTTCATCAGCCTCCTAGGTATAGAAACTCATGGACTCAATATAGATTAGACAGTGGAATTCTGACACACTGCAGCCTGCCAGACATCTGACTCCCCAGGTACCTCTGCACTTTTACCTGTGCTGCTTTCCCCACACCCCCGACCCCAGCCTGTCCCTCAACCCCTGACGCCTCCATTTCCATTTTCACTGACTGGCTTTTTTGCCTGCATTGCATGCCAGGGCAGCCTCTGGCTTAGTTTCATAGTTTCTAGGGTCAGAAGGGAACTGAACAGATTATCAAGTCCAACCCCCTGCCCTGGGCAGGAACAAGTGGTGGGATCATAATACTCCAGCCAGATATCTATCCAACCTCCTCTTGAAGACCACAAAGGTAGGGGAGAGTAGCAGCAGAGCCCAGCAGCCCTAACTGTAAAGTAATGCCTCCTGATATCAAGCCTGAACCTACTCTCAATCAATTTGTGGTCATTATTCATTGTTATCCCAGGTGGTGCTCGGGGGGAACAAAGCCTCACCTGTTTTCCGCTGGTCCCTCCTGGGGAGTTTATAGACGACCACCGGATCTCCTCTCAGTCTTCCCTTGTGGAAGCTGAATACATTCAGGCCCTTTAGTCTATCTTCGTAGGGCCTGGCCTGCTGCCCCCTGACCATGCGAGTGGCCCTCCTCTGGACCCTCTCAAGGATAGCCACATCCCTCTTGAAGTGCAGTGTTCAGTACTCCAACTGCAGGCCTGACCAGTGCTGCATAGCAAGAAAGGATCACCTCCCTGGACCTGCTTGTGACGCATCTGTAGATGCATGACAAGGTGCAGTTAGCCTTACTGACCGCTTCCTCACATTGGCAGCTCATGTCCATCCTGGAGTCAACAATGACTCCAAGATCCCTTTTAGCCACTCTGTTGTTGAGAAGGGAGTTCCCCAGGCTATAGGTGTGTTGCTGGTTCCTTCTCCCTAAATGCAGCACCTTGCACTTGTCTGCGTTGAATTCCATCCTATTCTCATCCGTCCACCTATTCATAAATTCATAGAAGTAGGGTTGGAAGGGACATTGTAGATCATTAAGTCCGACCCCCTGCCCTGGGGCAGAAAAGAAAACCGGGCTCAAATGACCCCAGCCAGGTAGACATCAAGCCTCCTCTTAAAGACCCCCAGGGTAGGAGCCATCACCACTTCCCTTGGAAGTTGATTCCAGTTCCACCCCGCCCTGACTGTGAACTAGTGCTTTCGGATGTCTAGTCTAAACCTACTCTCTAACAATTTGTGGCCATTATTTGTTGTTACCTCGGGGGGGTGCTCGTGGGAACAGGGTCTCTCCCAAACCCTGCTGGCTCCCCCCTGGTAAGTTTATAGACAGCCACCAGGTCCCCCCTCAGCCTTCTCTTGTGAAGGCTGAACAGGTTAAGGTCCCGTAGCCTCTCTTCATAGGGTCTACCCTGCTGTCCCCAGATCATGTGGGTGGCCCTCCTCTTGACCCTCTCAATGCTGTCCACATCCCTCCTGAAGTGCAGCGGCCAGAACTGAACACAGTACTCCACCTCTGTAAACTGTCTAGATCTAGTTGGATTCTGTCCCTCCCCTCCAGTGTGCCCACTTCTCCCCATATATTTGTGTCATCAGCGAATTTGGACAGCGTGCTTTCCACGCTCACCTCCAAGTCGCTGATAAAGATATTGAATAGCACAGGCCCAAGGACCAAGCCCTGGGGAACTCCACTGCCCACATCCCTCCAGGTCAAAAATGACCCATCCACCACCACTCTCTGGGTGCGACCATCAAGCCAATTTGCCACCCATCTGACTGTGTAGGCATCAATGCCGCAGTCGCTTAGGTTTTTTATGAGAATGGGGTGAAAAACAGTGTCAAAGGCCTTCTTGAAGTCCAGGTAGATGACATCCACCTCAACGCCTGTATCCAAGGACTTTGTGACCTGGTCATAAAAGGAAACAAGGTTAGTCAGGCAGGATCTTCCTGCAGTGAACCTGCTTATTATTCCTTCCAACCAGGACCAGGAGACACACCAACTGCAGGTACTTCCTCATTCTGACAAAAGGTTTTTCAACCCAAAAGCTTCCTAAGATATATTTTCTCTAAATATTCTGAGTTTTTTCATAATAAACATATAAACATAAAAACGCAAGATAAGCCATCACACACCACAAGTAACATATATCCAACACAACATCTTTACTTCTTGCCGTCAACTCCTTTGTAAAAAGAAAGGCTCTGTGACAGTTAAGTTTGGCTACCTTTGATGCTGTTGGTGCTACTGGTGCTGAGCCAGTTAAGTTATTTTGACCTGCCACCGTTTACAGTGGTAGACTGGTCTGAGGCTGTAAGGGAGGAGGAGACCACACTGGGGCACACTGCCATGTTGTGCAGAGGCCCCAGTGCCAGGAAGGGTGCACCTGAGCGCGCACGCACGCGCGCACGCACACACACACACACACACACACACACACACACACACACACACACAGAGAGAGGGCACACCTAACAGACATGCACTAGGTGCTCCTAATTGAGAGGAAAGAAGGGCCTGACAGTTCAGTTTGGGTACCTTTGATGCTGCTGGTGCTATTGGTGTTGAGCCAGCTAAGTTATTTTGACCAGCTGCTGTTTACAGTGGTGGACCGGACCAAGGCTGTAGGGGAGGAGACCTCACTGGGGCACACTGCTGTGTTGTGCAGAGGCCCCAGCACCAGGAAGGGTGCACCTGAACACACATACAGTGTCACCCACCCATGTCACGAGTTTTGCCTGCGTGTGGCCAGAGGTGGAGGGCCCCGGACCCTCCCTGCACCTATCTTCTTGACAGCTGGCAGGCTTCGTGGCCACAGCAGGGCCTGGCAGGCCTGCAATAGTTTTTTTCACCCCCCTGTGCCCTAAGGCAGACAAAGCTGGCAGGATTCATGGCCACAGCAGGGCCTAGCAGGCCTGCAGTTTTCACTCCCCTGTGCCTTAACACACACACAGTGTCACTTATGTCATGAGTTTTGCTTGTCAGCTGTTTGAGGTGCAGCTTCCCACAAACCCCTGCACCTATATCCCTGAAACTTGTCAGGCTTTGTGGCTCCAGCAGGGGCTACCACCCCTGCAGTTTTCACCCCACTATGGCTTAACATACACACGTGACATGAGTTTTGCTTTTAGGACTTTGAGGCACAGTTTCCCAGAAATCCCTGCACCTATCACCTTGATACTTGGCAAACTTTATGCTCCCAAAAGGTACTATCGCCCCTGCAAGTTTCATCCAAATCAGCCAAAAAACAACAAAGTTATAGATATGTCATTGATTCCCCATTCTACTCTATGGCCGAATATTTGACTCTCTCCGAATTGGCTCCGAGTCTTCCTAAGCCGATTTGGCCAAATCAAATCGGAAAAGCAATTCAAATCTCTGAATCAAATTGCTGGCATCTGAATCAACCAAATCTGAATCCAAATCAAATAGTTCCCTATTTCGACAGACCTACTGCTGATACCGTTTATGCAGAATTAACTTAACTGCAGCATATCTACATGTGAAATATTTGCGCTTCTAATCACATAACTTTGATTCCAACCCCTGAATGAATTCAGGTTGTGCCACAGTCTGAGTTTGAGTCAAATTCCTGGTGCTCTGCCCATGGAGAGGACTGCGTGTTCTAAAAAAGCATCTCTTTAAGCCCATGGCAAGGGACTGTAGACAATTTTGCCACCTGGTCATTCTTCCTTGAACCCTAACTCCCTAGATTGATTAAAAAATCACAGCCTCTTCTCTAGTGATGTATTGATACTTTAATGCAAAAAGTACCCAAACATCACATACAATGGTGCAGTCATGCATGTCGCCCCGGAACTCTCAAAGGTTTAGCTCTATTGTATAGATCGGAACATGACCTGTTTGAAATGGCATGGGTTTTATCTAAAGAGTTCACTCAGTCCTAGTTAATTGGCACCCTGATAATTGGCACACCTGTACTTGTGGGTCAAAGGCTAGAATATACATTCAAGGCAAAAGTATTTAAGTGACTTGAAACAATGACTGAACGACACAATCATTCATGGGTTTTTCTTTCAGTAGGAACATTCATTTATGTAAATGACCCACCTGGTGTTCCTTGCAAGCATACGCAAAGCAATATGAGAACTCTACCTTGACCCTGTTAGGACAGTTTTCCTGGTTTCTAGTGCTCTGTTCACCTTGCCCATTAGGGGAAATTAAAACCTTACATCACGGAATCACCTCTTAGTTAAGTTAATTGGATTTTAAGAACAACTATAACCACAAAACCACACCTTCTGCAGTTAAAAGGATGGTAGCTATTTTGAAGAGTTATTTAGAACAGGCTTTTTAAAATTGGGACAGTTTGAAGTAGAAACATGGAGGGATACGGGGAAATTAGAATTGGACTTCCAAGAAAGTGGGCACCTCATGCCCACAGAGTAAAAGCACAGAGTAAAAGTAGAGTAAAAGAAAGAATTTAAAGAAAGTGCTGTGTATGTACAGAAGGTAATATTTATAAACTCTGGGACCAGTCCTCTGCTGATGCATGACCACACATCATTGGCAATCCCTCAATTACAGGAGGATCTCTACCATGACTCACTGATAGGTCTTCAGGTGACTTAGAGTCCAATCCCTGAGTCACAGATCCATCCAAAGAAGTTGCAGGTCTTTCCCCCAGGGAAAGGTAGGCTGCAGACTGGGATTTCTTTCCTTTTCCTTCCTCAGTTTTCTCTTTTCTGCTTCAAGGGCAAGAAACTTTACCTCAAAATGGACTGCCACTTGGCTGAGGTTGCAGCACCACTGAAGTTGGTTGACAGCCGCTTCTTCTAGTTCTTGATGTCAGCATCTGTTTTCTTGAGATATGCCTTCAATGTGCAGGAACTCAGAGATTGGAGCATTTATTTTGGGAACCGAGAGTCAGGCATGTGCACACAATATCTGTTCCACTAAAGTTGGTGCTTGAGGATCACTGACTCTATGCTGCTAAAACTGGGCTTCAGCAAGGATGCTAGTATTTGTGCAGTGATCGTCCCATTTGGCATGGAGACTTTTCTGGAGTAGTCACTGGTGATATCTTTCAAGGGTCTTGAGATGAAGATGGCATGTCACCCATGTTTCACATCTATAGAAGAGAGTAGGGATGTAGACCTGGGTTTTGGTGACTTTCCAGAGATCATGATGAATAAAGACATGCAAAAGCAATTTCCCACAGGAGGCACTTACTCAGCAGGTCCTGTGCTGGATCTCCTCATCAATGTTCACTCTCTGAGAAAGGTAGCTACTGAGGTAGGGAA
>NW_005841863.1:2839234-2841612 GCF_000455745.1 Alligator sinensis
CAGGGTCTTTTCCTAGGGGGATACTTCAGTAGTTCCTATACACATTTATCCCCTTTCTTAAAGATAGTCATGATGTGTCATTCCTCAGGTCCCCAGGGATCTCTTCACTGTTCCAAACTCAAAGAATTAATTTGTGGAGTCTCCGTACCAGTTCCTCGCCACCAGTATCATCATTAACATCAGAGAAGCTACACAAAAAACAAGTCATTTAGCCCCGTGAGTGTGAAAAAAAAAATCATAAACCCACACTATGCAACACAACTACGCATTTCCTTTTAATAAAAGCACCTCCTTTTCCTTCAGCTGGACCTGTATAAATGGTACTGCAGCTCGAAGAGATTTAAAAACTTGCTAAAGAACCAGTGAAATAATTTGATTGTTAGCTCAAGCTTTTTTATTGTTACGTTTCAGCCATGAGCAAATTATTGTGAGCAAGTTATATACCTCTGGAGATAGTGGTCATAGAAAAATCAACAGACCCTTAAACTTTTGCGGAGAGAAAAGCACACTTAAAATACAATGGGCAATAAATACAGATGTAATTTACTCTCACTTAGGCAACGATGCAAATTACCTTTTGTCCAATATTTATCTGTTTCAGTCCTATAGAAAACCGGTAGCTGGTCAATGCTTCATGTGCACCGGTGTGGGTGTGGAAACAAAGAAATGTAAAAAATAAAAATATACAATTGTGCAAATATGCTGTAAAGGTATTGGTCTACTGGGAGTGACACAAGTCAAGGACAGATTCTGCTGAGTTTCCACAATAGTGGGAAATTGCTCTGATGCTGCACTAAGGACGTTCTGCAGCAAGTGAAAGTAAAAAACCAACAGTGAGGAATGTGTCCTATGTTATTGATGTTATAGTTAGCAAATGCTGTATTTCTGTGAGCAGAATGTCAGAAGGCTGACAATAATGCATATTTATTTATGCTACTAAGCAAAGAGCCTCAAAAAAGTTAAACATTAAATTAGGTCCTATGCACCAATTCTTCCATCAGCACTACAATTATGTGCATACAAAGTGTCCACACTAGAGTCTTTTTCTAGGTGTCATGTTTGGATAAAAAGGAGAAAAACCTTTGATCTTTTAAGAAAAGTTAAAAAAGGGCCCTACGTTTACAGATAAGTTATACCGCATCAAGAGTGTGGAACAATATTCAAGTTGCAGAATATCAGCCTTTTCCCTCCAATACTTGTCCTCTCTTCTTGTCATAGAGTTGTTTTATTTTGCCATGGCAATACATTATTGCATCTTAAAATTCATATTCACCTGAAGAAAGCTGTGACATGCGTACCAAAAGAGACATATACTGCTTAACCTAAATTGACCCTTTTTTCCTTATATTCTAATAGATCTTTTTTCTTTTTGTCACTCAAAATGAGTGTCTGATGTATGAGCATAAATTGTTAAAAGCAGTTTTAGGTAAAGGAAGAGAGAGTGAAGTAGAGTTTTTTCACAAAAGCCAACCTCAATTTATGTCAAAGAGGGTTAAAAGACCTTGGGATTAAAGCAATAAACTTGCTGCTGTCAAAGCTAAAACCCGCTAACAATTTAGTGCCAAACGCATGTTGTTCAATATCATTTCATATTATATTATGTCACAAGTAGGTGACGGTTCCACATCAGACTGACAGGGCTGATTTACTCTGAAGAATTCATCGACATTTTGCAGAGTCAAAGCTGACTTCATTTTGTTTGGATGCAGGGTGGGAAATCACTCTATATTTGAATTGGACTATTTGCCTGAACAATACAACCCTTCTAGTATTAAAGATTCAGAGAGACCACAGATTCACAAACAGAAACATTTCCTATATAGTCGTGAGGAAAGGTCTTTAGACCTTTTGCTCTCATTGATATTTAGCCCAGAGACTTATGAAAAAACCAACAGATGTTAAGGCTGATTCCTTTGCCAATTTCTAAGCTGAATCAACAGTTTAAACATATTTTTGTATAACCTGATTTTTTTAAATGTCATTTATCTCTCATTCTTTTAAAAAAACTGCTTAAAGGAACTTGTTGTACAAACTAATATATTGATAACGAATTTCTGCCTCTAAATATCTAGCTTTGATTTTCATTCCAAGTATGACAGTGAGTTTTAAAAGAGAATTAGGTATTAGGAAAAACAATTAAAAAACATGGAAGATTACTTATATTGTAATAGGTCATAACCATATACTAATTTGTTTTGGGGTATTCATTAGCTCCCAAGGTCAAATGCAATGACAGTTCTTCCTTAGGCCATGGCAGAATACCTTTACTTCAATTCCCAGTTTATTATTTCAGATTTTCTGAGATTATTTTAGGTGGGCTCTAATTTAAGGGTCTCATAAAAACCTGCAACCACTTCCAGTAATTGCAGGGTTTGTTT
>NW_005841863.1:2841622-2874122 GCF_000455745.1 Alligator sinensis
GATTCAAAGAGATGAATCCCATTACTATTTCCTAGGCCAGGAATATTCAATGTCCAATAGCCATTTTAGCTTTTACATCATCCCTTGTATGTTTATTGCTTTATCCTACTAAGTATTATTAAAATTTAAGAATACAACTTGCTCCCTGAAACACCTAAGAAAGGTATGCACCAGTGGGGTAGTCTTGTTACATCACAGAAGGACAATTTTCTCCCTACTTTTTAAAAATTTTGAACAAGATATTCAGGAATTCACCCTGGTGTGATGTACCCTGATTTCTAGCAAAGGTAAACTTAAGTGTTGCAAATTATCTGCTACATCACTGGCTAGCAGTCAGCTCCGGTAATAAGGGCAAATTGTTAGCATTTTCCTAGGCCTTGTCTAAAGTATAACATTCAAAGATTTGTACTAACAACAGAGACCTGCAATGCTACTCTCTTTTAGTTACTCTTCCCTGAGGGTTTTGTGCAGCGTCAAAGAGAAGATCCTAAAGAACAGCAGAACAGTGCGTAAACTGGTTGCACAACCCAACATGTACTTCTTTGATGGTCATATGGTGAACACCCAAAAGGCAGGAAAGGAGTTATCTTCTCTGTTATTTAACACTGCTAGGGGGCATAAATTTCTCCTGAACTGGTAGACAGATTAGTGGCTGGTTAATCTTATTTGACATTTAAAACACTTGGAGGTAAATTTAGTGTTCACCTGCACCATGAATATGTCTCTGCTCAAACTAGTAGCTCTAACTATTGGAGGATAGCCAATATCTGCAGCTAACAGTTTCAATTGGAGAAAAGGGGAGAGCTATGCCACATGCACTCTGTGGCTCTCAAAACCTTTGCCAAGGGAATATGAAACCTTCTGTCAGAGTCAGAGAGAGAAGGAAGGGGGGAGAGAAATGCTCTGTACTCAAGGCCCACTCATCTCCTAAATCCAGGAAAAGTCACAGGAGAAAATAAAGGGAAAAAAAGAAAGCCCTGAAAAGTTCTCCTTACAGAAATTTCTACAGTCACTCTGGCCATGTGTTTTGTTCCAGTTGCCAGGCCTCCTACAGCCACCCATCACCACCTCATCTCATGCTACTTTTACCTGGAGATCACCACTATGAGAAAATAGTGAGGTGCTGATATGTAATACAAGCAAGATCTGTTATGGGCTCCATTGGGGCAGAGAGGAGGTAAGAGGCATACGGTATGGGAACCCTCTTGTATGAAGCTAATGGGCATGATCTGGCCTTTAGTTATCACCAGAAGTGTGATGGAGATCATAACTGGTTGCACTGTCTTTTTAGTAAGAGGTACAACTGCCTCTCTCTAAATTTGGGCTGTAAGTTATGCTATCAACTTATTCCACGTTTGCTCTATGGTCCATGATTAACTCAAAAAAGTTTGAATCATACTTTCTCCAAGTCTTCAGGATGGAGTTTCTGTTGACTATTAGAAATCCCTTATGTAGTAAATGTGCACATAATATGGCTGCAAAAGCCTTCTCTCAAAGTCACATAGATGTGGTAATGAGCTAGTGATACTTATCTAAAAGCTTCTGAAAATAATTCTACTAAATTTTTTCTTTAGGATGCTATTTATGGATGTATGGAAAGACCAGCAGAGCAGCCATCTGATTATTAATCATATTACTTTATAGAAAATAGTGCCTCATAATTCTTAAACATTAATCAAGTAACCTTGTAACACAGGTACACACAATATTTGGAGTTAGAGAAAGATTACATCAAAGTTAAGGACAGACATTCAAAAAGTCTGAGTCTGAATTGACTCAATCTTTGCAGGTTAGTTTAACCTGCAAACCTTGAACAGATTTGGAAGTTGATAGACATTCCCTTTTCATTCCAGAAATTCAGGCACATGGAGTGGCTCAGGCTAGAAGCCAGGGGGTGCTACAGCTAATGCTGAGCTGAGGGGGAGAGAGGGTGGCCAGGCCCAGGCAAGATGCTTTGAGTAGGGAGGGGTTTAAACCCCCACCCTGGCCTGTGCCACCTCAGGCTTTTCCCCTGCTTGCTGCTCACGGGGTAGGAGTGTTGCCAGACCCCAGCCCTGGGCTAGCACTCTGAGGCAAAACGGGAGGTTTGCAGTGCATGCATCTGTTGATGATACTGAGCTTTTCAATCTCCCTCTCCTTGTCTGCAAACCTGACAGGACTGCAAACCAGCAGGGGAGCTGATAAAGCCACAGTGTTTATCAGCCCATCAGCAAAACAAAAGCCTCTCTCATTAATTCAAGCTCTTCTTAAACATCTTTTTTTCCAAGGAGGGACATTACCAACTGACCTGTTGATTAGCTCCAAAATGCTCTAAGTGGACTCTGTTCTGTCTGCCTTCGTCTTGTCCCACTGAACACACACACATATACACCTCAGCATTAGCTAGCATACCACATGCCTAGGGTCCCTGTGGCTAGGATCCATGCTGTGGGAGATGGGAGGGATGAAGGGAGTGGGGAATCACTGCTTGAGCACCAAGGGAAACCAGGTGTGCCTGCAGACCCCCTGGAGCTCCGGCTAGAGATGAGAGGAGTGAGGCCATCCTGTTCTTTGGAGCAGAGAGCATTGCCTAGCCCAGCCCAGGGCTGCAAAGCATGTGGGCTGCTGGGGGACTCTGGTTTAAGTTTCACCAGGAGGGGGTCTGTGACAGACATTGCATAAACCAGTTTGACCCAAATCAGTTAAATCTGATACTACATTCAACCAGGTTTACCTTAAACCAGTTTCAGCCATTTTGAAACTGGTTTATATGCACTGAACTTATGTTCTGTTACAGGTTTTAACCAGTTTCTGATCACTAAAACCAGTTTATATGTAATGTCTGACCCTAGCCAAAAACATAGGAAATGTCCTTCTGGGTCAGACCAATGGTCCATTTACCCCAGTATCCTCTCTCTAACAATGGCAAGTAATAAATGCTTTAGAGAGAGAGTACATGAACAGTGCATGCAATCAATCCCCTCTCATACATCTCCTGCCATCTACCATCACTGGTTTAAAGAAATCTCTTGTAAAGCCAGGGGTAGAGCCAGGAACACCACCAGGAATTCTGCATCCAGTTGTCAGTATACTTGCCACACCCTATTCTAAGTAGTACCAGCCCAAGAACTCTAATCTGTAAAACTAACCAAACTCAATTTTTGTGATCAAATAATTTCCAAAGTTTCATGTTCTCTCTCCAAGCAAAAAACTGAAAAGAGACTTCAATACTCTGACATAATGGGCTGACTAACAGGTGAGGGTAGCTGGCTAGCAAACATTGGGCCTGGCTTCAATGGCCAATTGTGTTTTGGCCACATTTCATGGGACTGTATTATTGAAAGGACACAGTCTGCAGGTGGTCTTCTATAGACTTATGGGGAGCAAGATATAGCTCACAAAATGTTAAATCCCTATCAGAAGAAGGAAATATTAGAAGGAAATCTCATTAGCATATGTTTCTGTAAATCTCAACTTAAGTGGATTTTGCTTGCTTCCACTTTACCAAAGCACAACCTAGCCAAATGTAATTGTATTAATTCCAACACCATTTTTCCTACCTAGTTTTCTTGCTTTATTTATCAAACTGACTGCCAGTGAATGAGTACCTGAAAGTACTGGGAAATCTTAATAGTCTGAGAAACAATCCAGTAAATCCTACCTCTGTCATCTTGCCAATCAAAACAATCAGGACTTGTTTGCAAAGCAAAAAAACTATAAGTAGTTTTAGACTAGAATATTAAATATACATTTCCCCTCTCTCCATCCCTATCTCCCTATCCAGTGTTGTATCTTTTAATAAGTCTGTATTCTCCATAATCCATCACTTTTGGTACAGATTTATCAACATGACTTGGGGAAAGTGAAGTATTTTTTCAGATTTCTTCCATTGCTTTTACTATTATAAACTTCAAATTGAACTGTTTAAATTCCATGATAGATCTTCAAGCTTGAGTAGAATTGCTGTGTGTCTTTATCTGATTTTAAACTTTCAATGATTTGTTTTTTAAAAAAGGAAAAGAGCACAAAAAAAATCCACCTCAGGGAAAAAAAATACCCACGCTATATTTATAAACTCAGCAGTGCTACACTCACTAGCACTATGACCAAAAGAGACTTGGGGTCATAACTGACCACAAGATGAACATGAGCCACCCATTCGATGCCCTAGCCAGCAAAGCAAACAACACCCTGGATTGTATCTACTGATGCATCTCAAGCAAGACCCAGGAAGTCATCCTCCCACTGTACTCGGTCTTGGTGAGGCTGCAGCTGGAGTACTGCATCCAATTCTGGGCTCTGCACTTTAGAAAGAATGTGGAGAATCTTGAAAGAGTCCAGAGGAGAGCCATGCACATGATCAGAGGGCAAGAGAAGAAGCCTTATGAGGAGAGGCTGAGAGCCATGGGACTCTTCAGCCTGGAGAAGCACAGGCTCAGGGGGGACTTGGTGGCAGCCTATAAGTACGTAAGCGGTGTGCATTAGGAATTGGGAGAATGTCTTTTCACCAGGATACCTCAAGGGAAGACAAGGTCTAACGGTCACAGATTCCTGGAAGACCATTTTAAACTGGACATAAGGAAAAACTTCTTTACCATCTGAGTCCCCAGAGTCCAGAATAGACTCCCCCCAGAGGTGGTGCAAGCACCTACTCTGGACACCTTTAAGAAACACTTGGATGCCTATGTTGCTGGGATCATATGACCCCAGCTGACTTCCTGCCCCTTGGGCAGGGGGCTGGACCCAATGATCTTACAAGGTCCTTTCCAGCCCTAATGTCTATGAAATCTGTGAAATCTATGATTGTCTGGGCCGGCACTAATGGTCATGGAAATTCCATACACTTTTAGCTTCATCTCTATTTGGTTCTATTCAGGTGTCATAAAGGAAAAACCAGAAGGGAAATGAAATAATCCACTTATTAGGTTCACTTAGGCTTTAGCACCGTTTTCCTTTACCATTGCTGAGAGATTTTTCCAAAGCCCTGAGTGACTTTCACTGAATTTTAGAAGCTCTAGTAACATTTTATACATATACAAGAAGCAAAAATCACTACTCCAGAAAGAAAGGAGATGGGGAACGATTTTCAACTCCACCAGCATCTGCTGCTTCTTTCTACAGGCCCCTTAGGGCTCTTCCCCACCTCTAAGTCATCTGGGCTTTGAACCTGTTCTTTACTGGGAAGTACATTAATATTAGGGCTATGTGAAACTTTGGTCCCTAATTCAATTCGTCAGAGATTCAGCCCAATTTGGTGGCCAAATCTCCAAATCCAAATCAAATCAGAGGACCCTTTAATCTCTCTGAATCAAATTGGAACCCTCCAAATCAATTCAGAAAGATTCAATGATTCTGACATAGACAGAGCTTTAAATGTTTTTTCTACATACCTCTAGGTACCAGAGTGCTCATGAATGCTGCGATGCTGGGGCGCGTGGAACATCCCACAGAAGTGTGGGGGCTCCCCAGTGCACTTGGCAGCAGACCCAGAAGCACTTTCAGTCCACTTCCAGAGCCACTGTGGTGCCTCCTGGGTCTGGGGGGGGTACCTGGGATCCCCGCCATGGCCAATCGCCGAGGAGAACTGAGGATAAATAGGACAACTTTGTAATTGGTCAGAAGACACTTTATGTCTCATCTGACAATGTACCTTGGTGTCCAGGTGTCTGACTCTGTGACTTTGACCCCATTATCATTGTCATCATCATCACTATTCATATTAAAGCATTACAGGTATGGGCGGCAATGTATATAGAATGCTTTTTTTTTTAGGCTTACAGGAGATTTTTTCATGGGGCATCCTATGTGTTTGGGAAAGGAAGGGGCAAATCAGTACCATTACAATCTCAAATTTTGATCTCTTTAGTCCTTTGAATTCCCTTTTAAAATTTCAAGAGATCATGACATTGCTTTATTCATTTTCAATGTCATTATTGTCCTTGCTTTCAAGCTATTCATTTCCCTTTTTATAATAATACCCATCTAATGGTATTACTGTTGCTACTTGTCCAGATCTCCCTTTGGAGACTTTCTGACTACTTAACACAGTTTTTCAATTTCCCTACTTTTGCATATACATCTTCACTCCAGGTATGAGAGTTTGCTAATGGATTGCAAAAGACCCTTTCCTTCTATAATTCCAGTGTGTGGCATTGTTCATAGATTGATGATCCAAAATCTAAACTTATACTTATAGTAGGTATAGGGTACCAAATCAAAACTCACAGTAAGGCCATTACACACTTTGCTGAGATACGAAAACAAGCTAAAACTACTAGACCCTATACTTACCATTACATCTATCTGAATATGCATACAAACTTTTCAGCATATAAAAGCCATAACTACCTACTTCATTTGGCTCAGTACTAGTTTCAGGGTGAAGGACAAATGTGCAGTGCTAGTTTACTTAAATACAGAAGCATATATGTCCACTGTGCCAGAGGTCACAGCTCTTCTAATGTTATCTGCAACAAAACTTTAATTCATCCATTCTGATTTCCTTCATTCATTCAAATAACTCTGTGACACTCTCTAGTGGAAGACAGTTATATACCACCTTAGCCGCGCTCAGTGTGTACTGAGCAATCATGAGGAGGCAAAACCACAAGGAGTGAAACTGGCTGAAACGGATTTTGAGCACTGTTGCATGTGTTTTGCTGCACTCTTATTTTTTAACACCACAACCAAAACACTTACAGACAGGTCCCTTCTGTTTGAAGCCCAGAGGATAACATGGTACTGAAGCATAAATAAAGAGTGCCACTAGCAAGGAGTAACTGGCAGCAGACAAAGCCCAAGCCAGCAAACTGTCACGATTACTCTGGAGGGTTTATAAGCCTTATCAAATCTGTGCTAGCTAATTCACTTGCAGAGGTGTACTGATAACACTGCTTCTTTTTTCTTCTTGCTTTTATTATGAGCAGAAAGATAGACAGGTCCTAAGGACAGATCCTTTCACAGTTCCCATCTCTTCCGCTAGCATATGCCCTTCTACTTTTCACAGATTACTAGGTTAAACTATGGATGCCTTTGAGCCAGGAGCATTTATTGAAATAAAAAGCAATATATTTCCCAATAAAGCTTCCTCCCCTCCCTTCTAACACTTACATTGTGGTTAGAAGCAACACTTAAAAATATATACAGCTTCAATCTGTTGTTTCTAGTCACACTTTATTTGTAAGTGGCTGTTTTTTCCCCTCCCAATAAACTTCATGCTAAAGTTATCACTTTTGCATGCAGCCAGAGGGAATACATATAAGAGAATAGGGTGTGTGTATAGGGGGGAGCTTAGTTTAGATGTAGCTTTTTGCATATAATTATAACCACGATAGTTTATCAACATCTATTGTTGAACAACAACTGCTATTAATCTAAATGACATGAATTAATACCGCCTGCTGTAAATGCATGAAAAGTTTGGTTTGCATTTTTAACCGGAGCTTTTCAACCATCCGCTGCTGGCTGCAGGTAGGTCCACAGATTCCCATACTTTGCCACTTCATAAATCTACTGCTTGTAATTATGCCTCTGGGGTGGCTAGGTTTTCACAAGAAATATCCCAATTTCCCTTTGGGTTTGTTGCCTTACACTGTCATTTTGGCTGTTATTCCTCCATGTTTGGTTCATCTTTTTTTGAATGCTTCTTCAAAGTCTTCCAATCGTCCTCCTAATGAACGCTATGCATAGAGGGCCTTTAGAATCTGAGAAGATGTGGGCAAATTCTAAAGATATTAAAAAAATTATGTGGAATATTCAAAACACACTCCCATAAATCATGTGTGAAAACCTGTTAATTTGTTTAGCGCCTGGTCTATATAACTGGACTGTTTTTAAGTGAAGTAGATTTACTTCACCTTCTTTTTAAAAGAAACCTCTCTAAATTGAATTTTCCTTCTCTCTGTCCTGAATTATCATTCTTTCCTTCTGTGTCAGGGAAGAGGACTGAGTAACCCTGGAATGGAGATACCTAAGTAGGGAAGAGATACTCAGAGAAAGGCCATCTAGTTGACTTAGTCAAGTAGACGTCTCCACAGACAGCCAAAATCTATTTAACTCAACAGCCAAAATCTTACTTGCCTGAAAATGGCAGGTGACAACATTAAATGCAGAGCACCTAGAGCATAGGCACCGACAGCATAGGTTCAAGCCCATTATTCTGGTTTTTAGTGGCCCTAATTACCAGTAGGTGGACTGACTAAAATCCGAGTCTGCTTTCAGAGCATGAAATTCTGCCCACTTTATATTCCATGAAGCTCCAATAATTTCCACAAGGATACATCAGCTGGAATTCAGGACAAAACTGAGCTCAATATTTTTTCCTAATGTATCGTTTTCAGCCAAACAAAAATGTATAAGTCAATTGTCACAAAACATTGTATGAAAGTAATTATCTGTTTTTTAAAAAGCCACCTAATTGTTACAAACTTATTGTGTAAATATTTTGCCAATTTACCATATAATTAGATGCACACAAGTCATCAAAATTTAAGATTTTTTTTTACCAGCGAATTAAATCCTGTGCATATATTACACTGTGCATAAAAAAGAACTGTAGGAATCTCCTTTCAGAACAATTCACAATCATTCAGGTGTTATGGAGGGAAATGTATTGTCACTGTACGATTTTATTACTAAGTGAAACTCCTTGAAGGTTTCTAGACATGAAACTAAAGTCACCTATTTCAAGTTCATATGTAGAAATAACACTCCAATAAACAAGAAAATCATAAATACACAATTGTTAATTTAAACAATCTTCCTTAATTTGGGGACAGACTCTTAAATGATCTAAAACATTTAGCATTTACAAAAGTGTACTTTTTTTTCATATCATACCATTACTGCAACAAACCATATGTGCTCTGTGATTTTCAGGTTAAAAAAAAAAGAATGTGCTAACTTACAGTTAAAAGTACACCATTCTGTATAATCTGTCATGTAACCACCAGAAATTGGCACTATAGTTAAAAAAGAAAAAAGGCTGATACTTTGTGTGACTGAACACATAAAAATTGCATTCATTTTTGCCCAAACTAATTATTTTACCTGTGTGAAATACCTCTATCATTTTCACTGCTGGGATGTCACAGGTGGTAAGTAATGCTGCTACCTTACAGACAAGAAGCAAACAGTACAATAAATATATAAACAATGCTTTTCACACAGTAATGTTTCATGTATGATAAAATTTTATATCATAAAAATATTACCTTAAACATTAGTGTAAAAGACACCTTACCCTGTTAGTTACAAGGCTAGTTCTGAAGGCCTAATAGCAAAGACGACAAATTACACAAATGAGAACTGGAGTAAGAGAAGACCCTAAAATCAGAAGCCATTTAGTTACATTAAAAGAGATATTATGATTTTAGACAAAGCATTTATGAAGTCTGTTTCAGGAACAAATTATAAGAAACTGAAACACCCAACATTAATTAGCACTTTTGAAAATCTGGGCCAGTACATATTAGGTTCGGTACAGTGTAAGGGTGCCTTAAGCAGTAGCATGAGTCATAAAAATAATAGGCTGGGGCTTTAGAAATCAAAAGGAAGCTTAATATGGGAAGAGATGTTATCAGAAGATAAAAGACTTCAAGACCAGCATTATCCATGGAGTTGTCCTGGAGCTGGTTGAAGGCTATTTTTTGAATTCTTGGTGAGCTGGGTCTTCCACTTGAATTTAACAGTAAAGCCAAAAATAAATAAATAAATAAATAAATAAATAAAGCCTTCCAGTCAGCCCTGTGGAGAGTAAGAGGCTCGCAGCATTTAAAATATGCCCCTGCATATTGAGGCCTGAGCTCAGCCATATAGTCTGACTTGTAGCAGATGGGACTTACAATAATAAAACCAGTAAAATGCAAAAGCATATAACTGTCCAACTATTTAGAATTAAAAAAGGCATGTGTTCATAGTTTTAAGAAATTATTTTATTTTTACCAATTTACAGTTGAAAGACATTGGATAACATCTGTAGTCACCAAAGATACATCAGCAGAGAGAAACAAGTGTATATGAATGTCACTGTCATTACTAGAGAAAGCAGCATGTAAAAACTGCAAATCTAACTGAGAGAGAGCATATGGACATGAAATATCATGGCATCCAGAATGGAACTCCAAGGAATACTACTAATATGCTACCAAAAATAGAGGAAACAAATGAAATAAAAGATAAAATTTAAGCTTTTCAAAGACGGAGCGAGGATACACTGTACTGAGACTTTCAAAGCATTTCAACCGTGGTGAGAAAGGGTGTGTATGTGTGTGCGTGCATGCATGCATGCATGCGTGTGTGTGTGTGTGTGCACGCACACAAAACAGGATCCAATAGAATTTACATGATGGCTCGGCAGAGAAAGCAAAGAGAAGTTCAATACAAGGTTTTGGTTAAAGCAACTAAGTGTGGCACTGATCTTGAAAACTTTTGAGACAGCAGTTGAAACTTTTCAGACATGGCAATTGGATGAGGACAGAATTGCAAAGTGAAGTGTCTGGGCTTTCTCAAGAGATCTGGCAAGCAAACCTTATTTAGGGACGAGTTCAAAATTGGGCAATTCTCCAAGGAAAAAGGATGCCCCCCTCACCCTCAAAGTGGCCTTTATATGAATGAGTGGAAAACACATTCACAAACAAAAAGTAAATGCTTCCCTTTTCGCAGTTGTTTCTATCACACTACTAGCTGCACTGTTTGACGCCATACCCTATATTGCTTCTAGAGCAGGGGCGGGCAATTATTTCGGGCAGAGGGCTGCTTCCCGAGTTTTGGCAAGCCATTGAGGACCACAAGGGTAGCCCTGCTCCTTGACAGATGCCCCATGCTCTGGTTGCCATCTTGGGGCCAGAAGTCATGCCCCCTAACCCCTTACCTTTGCCACCAGATATCCCTCCCCTTGCCACCTGGAAGTACTTCTTTCAGCAAGGGTGTTTGCCATTTTGGAACCAGAAAAATACCAATTTATATTCTAAAAATGAAACATCTACTACAACATTTATTAATTTCATTTCAAAAAATATTTTGTCCTGATTTATATGTGTTTGGTAGTGTACATAGAGGTGGTAGTATAATAGCTTAAAATTAAATCTTACTCTTGTATATTATGGGTGGGTGGGGTGCCGGGGAGGGTGTAGGCATGCGGGGGGGTTGTGGGTGTAAGTATGTGGGGTGGAGGCAAATGTGGGTGTCTGTGTGGATGTGTGGGGTGTAGGTGGGTATGGGGTTTGTGGGGGACTGTGAATGTGTAGGGGGAGAGTGGCTGAGGAGGGTTGTGGCAAGTGTGGAGGGGGAGGGTTTCCCCACAGCACCCCCCACCTTGTGGCAGGCAGAGCACCTGCCAGCATGTCTCCAAGCCTGGGTGCAGGTCCTGTCCTCCTACTCACTACCACTTCCCCCTCCAATCTGCCTCTGCTGCCCTTCTCCTGCCACTTCCCCAACCCCCTCCTCCCCCACCACCACATCCCAGCTGCACGGCCAAGACTGCAGGATGCAGCAGGAACCGGACTGGCCTGGCCAGCACTGCACAGAGCCAACCAAGAATCATGGTGGCGCCCGGCTGGTTCCGGCTGACTCCTGCAGCCAGGAACCACGTGGTGCCAGAGCGGTGGAAGCTGCAGGCAGGAAAGCAGGAAATGGCTGTGGCAGGCAGGGAGGCAGTGGCAGTGAGCAGGTGTGCGGAGTACAGCAACAGCTGGGCAAGAGTGCAAGGCCCACACTGATGCACCAGGGCCAGCGCTGATGGGGGGCCAAGGGTAGGGCAGAGGCTGGCAGGGGCTCTATGGAGCTGGGCTGGGCTGCACCAGCAGTGGGAACAGGGAGTCAGCTTGGCTCCATAGAGCCCCGGCAAGCCCAGGGCCCACGCTCCTGCTGCCCCCTCTGAGTCCTGCCAGTGCTGGCCCTGGGACACACACATGCCCACCCAGCTGTTGCTGCACTCCACACACCCGCTTGCTGCCCCTTCCCCCTGCCTTCTGCACCCATTTCTCCACTCTCTCCCTCCCCTCACCCCACCTGCCAGCTGCTCCAGCACCACATGGTTTCCTGCAACACTGGGACTGCAGGAGTCATCCCAGCTCAGCCCTGAGGGCTGGAGTGATTGCCTACAGTCCTTTCCTGCCTCCCTCCCCCACCCCCCAACTCTTATCCAAATTTCCCTTTGGCACAGGGAGGCAGGAACAGCCCCAGGGTTGGAGGAAGAAGCTTCTAAATGGGGGTGGCAGGGGCTGGGGCTGGGCTGGGCTGGGCTGGGCCAGCCTTGCTGCTGTGGCTATGCAGTCCTGCCACTGGTCCCCTGGGTCCTACTGCCAGTGGCTCCTGTCATCTTTGACAGGCTGCCAGGCATAGATAAATATTAATTTTCTAAATTTTTAGGGGCCCCATGAGCTGGATAGAATGGCCTGGCAGGCTGGATCCAGCTTGCAGGCTGTATTTTGCCTGCTCCTGCTCTAGAATCACCACATGCTGACAGTCCATGGTGGCCACAGACACAGTCAAGTCTGCAGTCATCTGTGAGACCTGTAATTATATAATTACAAGGCAATTTCTACCCCAGGACATATGCCCATGGACCCTAATGAAAGTAGGGCTAAGCCAAGGACAGAACTGAGCTCCCACATCTGATTTTTGTTTATTTAAAAATTCTCCTAAACCACATTTCACACCAAGTGCCAGAATGTGAAGAGACCTGTTGAAAGAATATGCATGCACTTTAACATATGGCTCCCTGAAGGTCTAGTCCTAATGCTGAAAGCAGACTCAGCAGAAAGTTGAATAGTACTGTATTTACTCTCATAGCACATGTACTTTTCCCCCAAAAATCAGCCCTCTAAAATTGGGGTGTGTGGTGTAAGCAGAGCAGCTGAATTTCTTCACTGGAATAGAAGCATAAGGATGTTGTGTTGCAGAATGTCTGCCAGCTTCTCTTGCTGGCAGCAAGCAGGAAGGGTAAAGTCCTACTGTTAACCCACAGACGCTCTCAGCTTGCTGACTGAGAGAGACTCTGGAAACCATTTTGCCACACGACCTCTCCAGGAAATAGCCAACTCTACGCCTTAACTCTAGAACAGTGCATTTTTCTCCATTCTGCTTTCTAAAAACAAGGTGCATGCCTTATTTAAGGGTGTGCAATATGGGAGAAAATAAGGAGTTTTGCTATTTTCTGTAAACTATGGGCCAAATCTGATCTTGTTTAATCAAGGAAAAGCACTGAATTCAAATCTTTGCTAGAACTAAAGATTCCCACTTTATAAGCCTCCTAAGAATACTTCCCAATCCCAAATGTACACCTTTCTGGACCACTTGTTAGCTAATCTTACAAGCAAATATATTTTTCTGCATTGAGTCACATCAAACTGAAGTCCATGGATCACACAGGCAGGATCACGAGACAATGCAAAATACATTTGTGGTTTCAAAGTGCTCTTGAAAAGCATCTACCACCTACCATTGACAACCACCCACCTGTTGCTGGCAACTTTTTCCCCTATTTTGGCTATTTGCCAGTTCTAAATTATTTTTCTTTGAAAGCTCTTTTCAGAACAGCACCACAAGTAAAGTTTAAAAAGTGAAAGGTCTTTGTATAGTATGTAAATGTATATTAAAGAATAAAATATTAATAATAATGAAATAGCTATAAAAACTAGGAATATTCCATTGTATTACTTACTTTAAATACCTCTATTGCATCAATCACTAATCAACATTACAAACAGAAATTGGAAGTTATTAGACTCTGTATTGTTTTCAGAATCAAATGCTTTTTGAATTGATGACTAAAATCTGGGAAAATCATTGAAGCAATGAAAAACCAAAAAAATTAAGTATAGTATGGCACATACAGAAACTCCCTGCAAGGAAGGCAAAAATTAAGACTTAAAATAATTGGGATGCACACACTTAACAGGGTGTTTTTTTTCCTTTTCCCAAAGAGGAAAGATGTTTTGAATTGTGTACATATAAAGTTGTTTCTTCAGTGCAAGCCCCAAGTGTGTTTAATGGTTTTTGCTAAATATGATTGAAAGAAAACCATGCCTGAGGGAAATGATCCTTTGTTGGATATGTACAAGGGTTGAAAAAGCTTGGTCAATGAATGACCACAGCATATGAATCTAAAACTAATCTCAAAGAGCCTGAGGCTACCTAAAGCTAACATAGTCAAGTAGTCATTTTTCCATGTGCTTTGAGCTAAATACACTGTCTATAAAAGACTCCCTGTACACCTTAGAAAGGGTATTTTGGTTTTTTTATATTAAAAAGGAAAAGAAATATGTTTTTAACCAAATAAATATTTGCTATATTTTTCACAGAACAGCAAACTAAAAAGTGATAGGACAGACACTCCTTTATTCACCATAACTTGATTAGGTTACTGAAACACGGCTCACTCCTCCAAGATGTTGAGCACCTTAAGCAAATCACTAAAGCATTTGCTATACTGTGAGCTTGTAAGCAACCACACTGAAGTGAACTGGATTTCTTTGGGATACTTAATATTATATATTAAGTATATATGCTTACCTTTATATACTTAAAGGTAAGCATATGATTACTTGTTTCAAGTGGATCAGGGCCAAAGCATTCATCACATTACCAGATCACGTCCAGTGCTAACCAGTATTTTCCAGAGATATGTTGAGAAGAAAACAAGGCTTTCAAATGCAGTGTAAAGTCTATCTCAGCCATGCAGTTGGGATATCACCCACATCAATCCTTGCCTTTTAGAATAGTTAAGTAGTTTAGTTTTATTTATAAAAAGTAAATTGATTTATTTCCAAAGGTGATGACTGATCCACTTTCATCTAACCTGGCAGGGGCTAAGCACTTTTGAAAATCAGTGCTTTTCATATGAAATAAGTACTTTTGAAATTTTTTTTTTACACTGTTTTGAAAAAAAAAAAACTAGGCACTTCTGAAAATTTTCATTGCCCTGCATTCTTGCATACTGGCTTCTATCCCATCCAAGAGAGCACAAACCAGCTGCAGACTTCCCCTCTGCCTGAAGAAGGGAGTTTGTACCCAAAAGTTTGCAAAGAACAATTTTTCCAACTATTTAAGTTGGTCTAATAACATATCACATTTACCCAAAGAACCTTGTCTGTTTGAAAATCAGAACATTTAAGCCCCGCTATTGAGACTCTGGCGAAGAATGTGTATAGACCCACTCTTGCATTTCTTGAACAACTGAAACTCCCACTGAAGCTAGTGGGCATAATTCTGATTTTGTTCACACTGGTGTAAACCTGAGGTAAGCCTACTTACTTCAAAGGAGTTACTAAACTTCTGCAAGTAACAATATCATTTGACTCAGTCAGAACTTGGCCAAATTCAAACTTTATATATAATTTTACACTAATGCTATATATTTCTATGAGTCAAACATATTTTCTTAGACTTTGTCATGTTTTAATTAGTTCATTTTAATTAATTTTATGTTTCTGCTACATCCTCACATTCCTCTTTTCCCCAGATTCTTTAGATAAGGTTTTTCCTTAACTTTTCTTCTAATTCTTGTTCATCGTACTGATTTAGTACCAGAAACCTGAGACAAGAAAGTTTGGATGGGTCTCCCCAGTTTCTAGCCAGGCTTTAACTAGAATCCAAAGACTGGCCAAAAATACATCAGTTCTCTGGTCAGAAAAGTGGATGCCCTCAGCCTTCAATAAATCAAGTGCCAAATATACCATATATCATTCAATGCAACATGTTTTGTAGGTTATTAAAAATCTTCCCTGTTCCCAAAGGTTCACAGATACCCTGATGGTGTCAAGATGTAGGACCCTGATAGCTTCCTGCTATTTCCCATGCTAAAACATTTCAGACCAGGAAAAAAGGTCTAGATCGTCCCTAAATTTCAACCCTCTGAGAAAACCCCAAATTGTTTTCATACATGTATGGCAACTGCTTCAGACAGTGGCCTTCTGGCTGTCAGAGAGTGCACAGGGGGCATCAGCTGGTACTAGATGATTCCCCTCTTACCAACTAGCTCAGAATTTCCTCGCCTCTAAGGCTGAGCTGTGCCCTTCCAAGGGAAGTTGCTGCCTCCTGCAGTCTCTATACGCTACACTTTGCATGCAGATCCAAACACTGTTCTCAAGGCCCATTCCTCCAAGAGCCTGCCTACAAGCTCGAGCTATATTTCCCATCCTCCTGTTCATTCCTATCCCAGCTCCAATGGAAGGGGACCCTCAGAAGGAGCCACTAATCTTTTTTCTCTCCATGTCCAGACAAAACTGCCATTTTTGAAGCTGCAGGGCTCACATTCTATAGCTATAAACTAATTGTAGATGAGTCTGTAGCAAGAAACCACTTGTCTTGTAAAGTAAATCTTCCCTGGCTATAGCAAGCCTTTGTAAAAATAAATCTATTTTTCTTTTGCACTAACAGGAATTTCAGCTAATATAGTAGACTGAATTTCTTGAATGACTAACTCTAACAACAGACTAAGTTCCATTACCATATTTTGCAAGAAGACTACACCACAGGGAAGACCTACTGTGCAAACAAAGGCTAGATGTGGTGTAAGAGAATCTGTATGAAAAATATTAAGTCCCCTGTGTACCAGGGGATGTGCAATTTTCATTGCGCTCTGAGAGATACTTGTATGGCCCTGTTGGTTGTATTGATCACAATGGGTCTTTCCTAATAGAGTTACAAGACATTTTAAGTTGCAGACTTGGAAGCCTATGGGAAATAGGATCCAATCATCTGCTGCTCTGTTTCTGTAAGGCCAGCTCAGCCTTGCTCTTACTACTCTGTTGGGTTTTAAACATAATACCAGCACATCTATGTCTAAGCAGCTGCAAACAAAAATGGCAGTGGCACAGCTTATGGATTTCAATGAAACAAGAACGAAACTTATTTTTTTATAGTTCACAAATATTCATTTAATTTTTTTCTTATTATTTTTTTATTCCTGTGGGATCACACATATGGATTCCAGCAATGCTGGAAGTGAGAAATACAGGTAGAAACGTTTAGCAGTATTTATATTCCTCTACAATTTTGATAGACACTTTAATTAATATATAAACAATAGACAAAAAGGATTTTTATGCCAAATTGATACACAGTATTGGAGTCTGCATAGAAAAACTGTTACTTCAGCTAAGAATCCAAGTGGATAGATGGTTTAGATAAGCATCCATAATTTGGTACTCATCTGACTTAATCCAAACCTATGAAACTTTTGAGATTTGCTCACCACCTGTCCTCCATTAGCCTTATGTTAAGGAGGGAAAGCTTAAAAGTCAAAGCAATGCACACATTCTGTTTGCTTGCTTTTAAACATTTTCCCCAAAAGCAGAAAAATATATGTAAGCAAAAGTGACCTTACACAATCCACCATCACAATCTGCTTCAACGTGAAAAATAAAAAACCCTTTTTTCATAAAGGATTGAAAACTGCAGGATAAAACCAGATGACTAGCAAAATTCCTATAGAAAAAGAAAGAGAAGGGATGCAGTTTGTGATAAGTAAAGAGAATATCAGTGAACTTTTGACTAATCTGAATGAAGTTGAGTCAGCAGCACCTGATGAAATTCCCTGAGGGTGCTGATGAAATTAGCTGAACAAATCTCAGAGCCACTGGCAATAATATTTGCAGACTTCTTGGATGGTGTGTGAAGTCTCATAGGACTGAAGCAAAGCTAACATAAGCCTATCTTTCAAAAAGTGGGGGGAAAGGAGGACTTTTTATACTCAGGGAAGTATAGACTGGTCAGCTTGACTTCAATACCTAAGAACCTACCGCAGCAAATTAAAAAAGATTCAGTTTGAACTATCCAAACACTTTAGAACATTGGGAGAAAGGGACAATGTTGCTTTTTTCTTTCCAAAAGCTGAGTTTTAGTAGTTTGTATGATGCACATATTTTGGGGGCTCTGTTTACCACCCTGTTGCCATCAACACCATTGCTCGTTGGTGCTCCACATCCATAGAACATCACAAATGGAATAAGACCGAGACCCAGAGAGGCAGTCTGACTTGCCTACCACTATACACTGTGGATGTGTTAGAAAGAACCTGGGCCTCTTAACTTCTAGACTAGTATCCCACCCAGCAGCCAAACTTCTCGCCTGCCTATAAATTCTGTTATATGCAAACACCGAGAATAATATAATTGCAGAATTAACAAGACACTTAAGTGTTTGATTTTACCTTTGAAATCCCTTTGCCCTAAGTTAGATCCAAGTACTGTATTATATTTTATACTGGTGTTCTGTAGAATTAACATGCCTTAATTTAAAAGCCTATGGGCCAAAATGTGCTCTCAGTTACATCACTGCAATTAAGCCAGTGAGGTTTACCAGTGTACTAGAAAACAGAATTTCCCTGACATATATTCCACTCAATAATATATCATCTAAAAAGACCATACAGAAAAGGGGGAAAAATGTGCATCATTCCAAACTGAAAGAGAATGAAATGCAGCACAGAAGAACGCAGAAACATTTAACAGCCCAAAGAGGATGATATGGTCCATGAAGACCTGCCCTCATAACCTCAGGAAATACAAATCAATCTGTGTTTCATCATCTGAAACTTGAACTTCTAGCTAGTAGCTCTATCCTATTCTCCCTTCCTTCTTCAAAAAGTCCTTCTTGAACTGATTTACACTATTTGCTTCTGCTGCTGACTTCGGCAGTTTGTTCCAGACCATATTTCAACTACCCTTTGTGTAAAGCTGTTCTGTCTGAATATATCGGAGTCCCTAAATTCTAGTACACATATTGGAGTGGTTACAAAAGTAATTTTAGTGTGGTTGGCTGCTAGCCTAGCCTAGTTAATTCTTTGGCGTCTCAGACAAGGATGCCATAAAGAGAGGCTGTTCTATCCAAATACCAAGACAGGCAACCAACTCGAACTTGCTTCAGACTTCATGGAAAATATATGTCCAAGGCATTTGTGGTCACTTTAGTCAGTGTATCAAAGGCAAAAGAAATCCTGAAAGAGGCCACTTTTTCAGCCAGGGAAGGGGGCCAAAATGAGGGCATGAAAAAGATGGGCAAATACCACCAAAAAGTATTTAGAAACGAATGTTTAATAAAAACTGTGAAAAAACTTCCCTGGTATTCAAAGACCCAACTTATTTGCTTTCCACAAACATTTTTATGAGTAATTCTTAGAAAAACTATTCATGAAAAGAAAAAATTGCTACAAATAATCTTGCACCAGAAGGTTTCATGTGGTCATCTTGAAAGCAGAAGCAATACCATATAATTTAGAGTTCCAATCATACAGCATGAATAATGAATATTGGAAACAGTACTCACAGCAAACAGTTGGCAAGCAATCCATAAGGCTGAAATATGTTGGTATAAACCCTTCGTTAAATAATTTTGAATAGGCAGATTAGTGAAAACTGAACTTTACTCACAACTTAAATTTTGAACAGAAAAGAGGACTAAATTAATTGAAGAAATTGTTCACCGCTGAGTTCACCTTGTTCTCAGGGCCAGGCAGACGCAACGTAAGGTGATTGGAAAAATGCCTGTAAATGAAGATGGGCTTTCAGTTTTCTGAATGAAACAACTGGTGCCTCTGGTTGGTCTGAAAAGACAAATATACCATTTGGAATTTTGACCCCTGCATTTGCTCACTTGTGTCATTTGTAAAGAACTGTGTAAAATCCAGTACTGTGTTTGGGCAAAGGTCAGGAAACACACAATGTATCCAGTGTGTTTTAATTTTCAACTAAGGTGAGAATTTTCCAGGCATATCCATTAGGAAAAATTTTGAACATTTAGAAAGCTGCTCATGTCTGGAAAACTATTTCTCACATATTTTAAGGGGGAAGGGCAAGTGAGGCAGGGAGGGCAAGAGGACAACATTACTTGCAATATTTGTAAATCATATACATTATTTTAAAGAAGAATAATTAGGGGGAAATAAATGATATGTGGCATTCATTCCTTGGCTATCCAGGGTTGGGCGATGCTTTATACACAGAAAGTTAAAAGACTAGAAATGCCTTGCAAAACACTGAATTTAATGAATGTCTTCTGTTTTGTTACCAATTTACCTATATCATCTTTTCTTACTAATTTATGGAGAGAAGTCTATTAATCATCACATACTGAGAAAGAAAATTGCATGTTCAGCACAAACATAAATTATCAACCTAAACTCAAATTCTCTCACAGGATCTGTAAAGCTAAAACTTTTGAATAGCTCTGATAGAACAAATGGACAAGAAAAGACAATGCATCTTTTGAAATACAAACCTGAAAAGATGTTATGCTCAATTACCCTGACAAAAGATTTGGAACCCAACAATATCCCCTGTGGAATACCACTGCTAAACAAGAATGCTAAATCAAAAGCTCAAAGTTAAGCAAGAATAATATAGTATAAGCTACATTAAACGTTTGTCAGCCATAGAGCTAGAATCCACTTGGATGTTTACTAAATACCGATTCTTGTCTTCACTAAAATACATCCTCCTGAGGTCTCTTATGAAAGGTAGTTTCAAATAGGCACCACGAGAAAGTACCCTCAGTAGTAAATACTTAATGGCACGGTTTGTTCTGTATACAACTGAGTCACCTGGTTGGCATGGAGGACTGGAATGGGAGATGCTAAAGTCTACCAATAAAGAAAAAATGTGATATTCATATTCAGGCAACACATTAACCAGTGAATGACATTGTGGGAGGACACTGGAATAAGATACTACCCACAGTAGGAGTATATTTAAATGGATTTGAGGTTTAACTGCTATTCCTTCACCTCAGTGAGGCCTTCCACCAGGCTACTGGGATGATTGCTGTGGGATTGATAATCTTAGTTTATATTCCAGCCTTAAAGAGAACACTTAATACTTTTATTTCTTAGCCTCTAGGTACAGCAGGGATGGGTTTCCAGCCAGACTTGCAGGTGTTCAGAGGACAACATGTGAGTCTAAGTTTCCAACTGCAAGGGAGCAGAGAAAAGTTGGAAAGTCCCAGTCTTCTGATGCAGGAGCAAGGGAAAAGGTAGGAGAGAAGCAGTACTTTCAGCCTGCTATTTACAACAGAGCCCACTCTTCCATTATGGTACATTTTTGGGAGGGGGGTACTACAACCTGTATCATTTGGGAGGCTTCTGCACAGTCACCGATGCTGAGTAACTCCGTATGGAATGCAGATTGCTTCAGAGGGAAGGGAATGATGTTGCCAAAAAAGCACTAAGAACAGAACTCCAATTTAGACCAGTCAGCTCGTATTATCCTCATGATGGCAAGTTCTTGACTAGGTACCAATTTTTGACTGTACAAAAGGGTCATCTTTCTGAATTTCAGGCCTCAGGCTCAGAACTGCCATGCAAGCAGCCATGGCAGGCACAGGCCCAAAAGCATCAGTCTATAGCTGTTGGATGCTAGAAAGGTTCAGATGCTGTGAAAGTATAAAACTAGATGGCTTAAAGGCAGAACAAAAGGACTAAGGGGAAGTCAGGGAAACCGTAGCATAATTTTAGATTTAGTTTCCTAAATTCTAGGGTCTCCTGAGCCTACATGAGATTTGTGTCCACAGAAGAGGGACCAGAATGCAGGATTTGGTGGTGCCCTTTCAGAGCTGCAAGCAAGGTAGCTTTACCTCTGAGAAAGGTGGTGTTCTGCTATATTCTTGTCCCTGTCAGCCACCAGCTGGAATGTAGTGGCAAACACTCAGATTAATCTGCTGACTGATGCTAAAAATTAATATGCAATTCAAGAGAACAATAAAGAAAGAGAAACATAGGGCATTATCCCAGAGAGTAATGCTGAATATATCAATAACAAAACAAAAATAATAATGGTACAAAATATGAGTTGAGTTTCTACTCAAAGGTCTTTAACTATCCTGGGCCCTGATGGAAACTTGCTCTCAATATCAGTATGATATCTGCTGTGAATAGAGGATAGTACAGTAAATTAATTCATCACTCCAAATCACGGCTAATTATCAAGTTTTGACCAATTATCAAGAGTTGATAAGGGAGGTAGGAGATATTGGCAGGCAAATAGAACAAGAAATAATTAAACCATTGTGACAAATGATCCTATAGGCAAACTAAGCAGAGATTGAAGTACATAGTCTTAGTGTCCTGAACTCTGTACCATAATTCTAATCGTGCAATTGGTCTAGTAAAAGGTGTCACCAAGAGAGATCCTTGCCTGTACTGTAATTATGAAACCCAGTCCTCTCCAAAAAAAATTTCTGAGACCCCTACCATAGAGCATATATTTCTAGTTACCAATTTGAATGAATGTGTTTTTTTCTTTGTTTATAAATCTTCAGGCTGCTTCCTTTTGGGGCCTTGATTGCTTATTGCGTGATGGCAGGACTGACGATTTGAATAAGAAACTCTTTCCTTCCTGCCACAGCAGAAGAAGCACGCTTGAGTTTAGTGTGAAATGCAAAACTATAGGCATAAGCCCATCAAATTAAGAGCATCAAACTTCAAATGTTAAATAGCAATTGTATTGCCTCCCCTCAAAAATAAACATGCCTTCAACATTAGCAAAGGTTAATAGACAAATAAACAGCAATGATTGACAAATACATCCTAAAAATCAGTGCTACAGTAAACTATCACTGACATAACATCAACTGGTGATATTATAAAGGTTGAAAGTACATCATGGAAGATGAACATAAATTCTGAGAGAAATAACAGCAGAATTTGTAGTCTGGCAGCATTTGCACACAATATTTTGTCCAACAGTAAGGTAACTGTACAGGGCTTAAACTGAACCAAATTCCTACAAATACCGTGGACTGCCCAGAGGGAGAAATCACGCTTGTGTATCCTAGAACTTTTTCTAAAAGTTCTCGAAGGATATAAATACAATATTAAAATCAGGTCAAACATATTACAGCCAATTACTCAAAGCAATATTTTTTTCTAAAGAGCTTTGTTTACATAGTGACATTGGAAAGGTCTCAAATTTACACACACATTTTAGCGAGATGAATTTTGCAGGAATGAACCCTTTCATGCAATGACCTAGTTTGAGAAATGTCTTTATTTCAGCTTTTATACTGTAGTCACTGTCTCCTTGATGGTTGCAGTGCTATGAGCCACTTTCTCCTTCTCTGCCTACAAAACAATCATTCTAAAGAACTTTTTCTTTTCCCCAGCTTCTTCCCCCCAGTTGCTTCTAATACCCTGGCTCCACGTTCCAACAAGTGCATATAGTTACCAAGAAACTTCCACAGGATACTCTCCCAAGATGAGTTAGAAGGTTTCCACTAAACTACACTGGGCACTGAGGACTAAAGGAGAACTAGCTGGAAGAGATTTAGAAGAAGGTACTGATAAAGGTCATTAGGGGATCTGAAATAATCTTTTACCAGAGGGACACCAAGCACGAGGACTTTGCATATGTGTTTTGAAGATTTTGACGCTGAAGAGGACCCAGTATTACTATACCAGCTACAGCAGCTCCCAGCTAGAGGCCCTCCCCCTCAAAAAACACTATCTCAATGTATATATATGGTATGTGCAAGGAAGAAGAAAGAGGAGAGGAGATGGAGAGAAGACTGTCTCTCTCTCCCTGATTCTTACACACAGATGCACACACACTTTTTGCTGATTGCTGTCATGACACTTTTTCTCCTGGATTTAACTATTATCCCTCTGAGCTCTTCATTGAATCCCACTAAATTCCTTTTTCATCTCAGTTAGCCAAACATTTTAAAGCTTTAATAATTTCAGAACCATCAATATCCCATTCTAAATAGCTTTAAACTCCTGCATGCTTACCGTTTTTTATTCAGTACAACTCATTTTTCCATAACAGCCCCCTCCCTCCCAGAATATGCCTCCAGGGTGCCCTTAAAGCAGTGGTTTCCAACCCATACCTCCTGGGGAACATATTGCCCATGAGACCTTCCAGCATTGCTCATGACCACAAGGAGTTAAAAAGTTAAAACCATGAATGACAGAGAGCAAAGTAGGTTGTTACCTTCAGCACCTCACTTTGCCCACACTATTGCCCACAGTTTGGGGTCTACTGTCTTGGGACTGCTGTGCTTCTTTTCAGTTCTGAACAGCTTTGCCTTTCAATCTCACATAACCTGTACCTCAATCTCTTTTTGTTCAATCAGAAACTAAGCTGGCTGTCAATAAGGCATAATGGGCATTTATACACATGGTCTGGAAGCGGGGGGAGCTTTAATTAGAGCAGGTCCAAGACCCACTGTAATGAAAGCTTCCAGAGCATCTTGTGTATCAGCGTCCCTGTGGTTAAAAATGGCAGTGGGGGCACTTTAACTAAAGCTCAACGAACAAGCTTTAGTTAAAGCACCCCTGCTGCCATTTTTAACCACAGGGACGCCAATGCACAAGATGCTGAGGTCTGCTGGAGTATGGTAATTACCAAGCTCCAGCAGACTTGATTAATCTGTAATTACACCATGTCAGAGCAGTCTCACTGCTCGTATATAGGCACCCACTGGGTACATCTACATGTGCACTTTACTGCAGAGTTGACTAATTAGTTCTGCAGTAAAGTATCACAGTCTACACGTACACCAGCATTAGGGTGCAGTAAATTAACTCCACCATAGGAGTCCTCAACAGTACTATCCTCTGGTGGAGTAATTTAGTGCACTGAAATGCACGTGTAGACTGTGACAGGGGCTGGCTGGGGCACAAGGATGCTAAAGTGTGGGGGTTGCCTGTCGCCTAGCCCTGCACTGTAGCACCCTCATGCCCTAGCCAGCCCCTCCACCTCCCAATGCCACCACCCAGAGCCCAGGGCTGACCCTCCATTCCCCCTGCTGGCCTGGGGCTGCTTCACCCCAGCTCAGACTGTTGCAGTCCTGGACTCACGTATAAACTCTGCACCCAGGAGCAACTGACTCTGGTGTGAACTGCACCAGAGTTTATTGCATTGCACTAATAGCACATGTAAATGCACCCAATAAGGAGGGAATTAATGGCTCTGGGGCATATTACTTTAAGGTTTTATTTTTTAATATAACTTTCACATTCACATCTCTCAAGATGGGCATTCTGAAATAAATCAAATGTACAAAAGTACCTGATCCAAGTTCTGTTCTCTATGGGGATCCAAAGTCCCCAAAACACAGGAATGCTATATTACTTCTATATAAAGGCAGAGTAATGTCCAAAACACTTGTGTGCTATGGAGGAGAGTTCAGCACATCTCCCCATCTGAAAATACAGAAGGAAGAATTATGAGTAAGTTGGGTCATCTGCAGCAGGTCAACAAATAGGGCAGATTTATTCTGTTAGGCCAAAGCTATAGAAGCTGGACCCTAATCTATACAGCTCAATTGTATGCAGCAACCTGCCTTACTGCAGCCAAATGGTATGGGACAAAGCTCTTGTCTTTTATTTTGCCTTGCAGGATTTGATCAGGTTCAAATCTGATTGCTTAAATCATACATTTGATCAACCAGGTTTTAGGCTTCTAAGGACTGGATTTGGCATCCAAATGAGCACACGACAGAGGAAGATAAATTTGACAATTCAGCTTAGTGATTGTAATCATCATGGCTGCTGTAAAGAAATGGCAGTGAGTGAAAGGAATAGAAGGAAAAGGGGATATTTGGATATATCTATGGCCAGATTGCAACAATGGATAAAAGCATCTGTTGTGCAACGCCTTGTCATGATCCAATGCTAGGGCTCCTAAGGTTGCAGAACTGGTAATCTGGCCCCTTAGGCAAAACAACTGAAGGCTCTAACCAACACAGCTATAGTAGCTGCATGAAGGAGGTCCCATGATTGTGAACTATTTTTGATCTTTAATAAATTTAGGACCCATGAAGGAAAAAAAAACTGAGCCCTTTCCTCCTTCAATTTATCCCTTTATATTCTTTAGAGTTCAGTCCTCCAGCTAATTAAAAGGAAATCCAACAGTCAAAATGTGAAAGTTCATTGTGAACCAATAAAAACAGATATTGTAGCCCAGTATATGAATGGTCCAAACCACTTCACTTTACAATATTGTGAACCAGGGCCAGTTCTACAGAATGTAACAGTGTCTTGCCAGACACAGCAATGACTCAGGTCATTTTTCAACAATATTGTTTCTACTTGTTATCCATCATGCACCAGCCATTGGACTACATTTTGATATTTCCTACAAGAGAAACCACCATACTTTGAAAGAATCCCATTGCTCCAAATATTTGATTGCTAAACATCATATTTATTCAACATTGGCTTTTAAGTTATACTATGGAAAGTAGAGAATAGGTTCAGACCTTTGCAAATTATTCTAGGATCAGTGCAACATCTTTTGCCAGCCACAACATAAAAACAAGGCAAGATAAACATGATTGACATGCTATAATATGAAAAACTGCCATTACATTTAATGTCTTTCTAACAAAGAATATTGCCTTTATTATGATGAATAAATTTGCAAATTTAACATCCATCAGACATTAGACTTTATTTTTCTGTATAAAATAAATATGGCTGAAGTATAAGATTATGACTCCACCATTATTGTGTAATACCATTTAATGTACACTGATTCCTTCTATCCTGATATCATAAACCTGGAGGGAAGAATTGTCACATTACTGCCAAACAGTTGTGCATTGTACATGAAGACAACATAGGTGGACTTTCTTGTGAAACTGCTGGGTTTTATCACTGTTTAATGATTTGTTGCACTATTTATAGGATAAACAATAAATCTAACATGATTCATCATCTTACCCAATAAATCATGTGACAAATCATTAAGCAGAGTGATAAAATCAAGTGTTTTAGAAATAAGTTAATCTATGATGCCAATGTGTAAACTAAACAGTTGCTTAAAAACCCTATTTACTAATCATTTTTACATAAAGAAAGATTGATGATTATGTAGATTAAATGTGTACTTATTCCTAATAACACAAGATAATCACATGTTCTGTGTTGGTCTGCTTATAAAGAAAAAGATAACAAAAAATCCACTATGAAAATAGTATCATTTTGGTTATGTTTGTACATTCCTCAACGTTTCCCTGCACTACTTTCATTTTTAAGTCTGCATTTGGTTTGGGTGAAGAAATAGTTAATTAAATGTGTGCCACAAGGTTGTTGAACAGAGATTATATTTTAGCTATAAATTCTGTAATATCCTAATTAACACTTTCATTAAGACTTGATAGCTGGTTCTAATGCTTCTTCATTCTTCAGTCTGAATATAACCCTGTACTCTTTCTCATTTGTGACAACTGTGTTTATAGCTTCTCTACCCATAGAGCTGCATGGCACTTTGAATTATACTCAAGAGTATATGGGCATCACGTCACATTTGTGTGCCTGATATCATACATGACTAGCTGCGCTCCAGCCAGGGTCCTTAATGTACATTCCACAGATGGACTACCCTCTGAATGCTTAGCCAGATATTAAGTTAAATCTTTTTGGAGTCAAGCTTGTTTCACATCAGTTATACAAACATATTGGTTCCTTTAAAAGGACAAAATGCATTGAGAGTAAGAAAGGAATCTAGGTCGGAAATCTAGGAAAATCATTTTAAATTTCTGTTTAGCCTTTAAATCGGAGAATCTCTACTTTAGGAACTATTGTGATATTAGGCATTTTTGTTTTGTTTTTTATTACTATAAGGATAGATAACTGAGCAACATTTAAGGAGAAATACATAAGCTGCATAGCTGGCTTACCCATGGAAGAAATGTAAACAACAGGGAAAGCATTTCCTTTTCACTTTCTGCTTTGTATTAAAATGTAACAAAGGTAATGAGATAGTGGCACACCAGCATGCTATTTTCTAGGCCAGGCTTTTTTCTCAAAAAGAAAGTGAAGGTTAATATTTGAATACTTCTGTCTGTCTGTGTCCGTCTGTCATGATGAGACTGTGCCATACAAACTGTACCCTCTTGATAAGGCATTTTCCTCCTTCTAGAGCAGTAATAAAAGCATCTATAATTAAGGCTGTGGCCAACTGTTAACATAACGAGTAGAATCTGGTGAACAACACCCTCCAAGGTTGCAGAGTAGGCTGGGGAGAGGGCAAGGCTGAGACTGGGTTGGTGACTGTGGCAGAAACTGCAGGGAGCATAGACAAGGGATGGGGGTGGAATTATTTTCCTTTTTTAAATCTCAATCTACAATAGACATTTTATAAAAATATCAAAGATTAAATGGGTGGAAGTGGGGAGCAATTCATGTCCTTTGTGTGTGCCAGATAGGAAATAAAAGCACACCGGAATCATATATCTGCAGTTCTGTGTTGCTGCCTTTAAAAAAAAAAAAAAAGCTTTATTTTCCTCTACTTTTTGGTAAGGACACTTGGACCCCCTTCTATGCGTTACAGTTATTATAGAATTCACTGGTTAATTGCACAATGACATGTGCAAAGTTGGCCTATCGTGCCATAAAAAGGTGGAAATTGCATACATGTGCAATTACATAAAATTGCATACATGTGCAATTACAGCTACATGTGCAAAGTACCTATCATGCCATAAAAAGGTCCAACCAGCTATAAAGTTAGACTTTGAAAATGTGTACTAACTTTACAGCTGGTTGCTACCCAGCTTTAATTTGCACGTGTAGGTTTTCCCCTGCAGCTTTCCTTTCAGCTGGCCAGGTTCCCAGCCACGGGGGTGTACCATGTGCAGGCAGGGCTCCTAGCCGCAGGGGTATACCACGCACAGCTAGGGCTGGAAGTACCATAGATGTAGATGCTGGGTCCCAACAGCTGTGAGATGCTGAGCTGCCTGTGCAAGTCTGGGCCCTGGAAGACACAGGATGCTACTGTGATCTCCCAGCCACAGGGGTGCCCCACACCCCCAGGGCTGGGAGACTGCACCTGCTGTGATCTCCTAGCTTTGGGGAACTCCACCACAGCTGTAGTTTCCCAGTCATGAGGATACATGGAATGCCCTTGCAGCAGCTGTGGTCTTCTAGCTGAGGGGGCTATCAGCTGCAGGAGCCATCTTCTTGCTGGTGCAGGGGGAGCCCAATCCCAGGCTCCCCCTGCACTATAGATATAGATATAGATATGCTGGTTAGTCTTTAAGATGCAAATCCACTCTGCCTTCTACTTGATTTTGGACTATCCATATTTGGCTATCCATATTTCCTGGTTCTCTGACAGACGGACAGAGCTCTGTCTGGGCTCCTTTCTGCACTTTCCTTGCTGCAGAGGTCCTCGAGGCATTGTTCCAAGTCCTGTGTTCCTGGTGTTTCATTTCCCAAATTTTGGCATGCAGCTTTTAAAAAGAGACTGACCATGTCCTCCCACTCCACCCAGCCGGCTTAACACTCATATGTTTTCTTCTAACACGGAGTCCCCTGCACGTTGTGTACCAACCCAGAGGTACTCACTCTCTCAAGAGAAAGATCTATTGATGCCTTTAAAGTGATCTATATCTACCTTTTGCTTCTATAATTCTCTCTCCTCCTTGCTGTCTCTCTATTTTACCCTTTCCCCTCTCTGAACATTTTTCTCTCTGGCTTCCCTCCTTCTCTCTATATTTCTCTCTCTTCCCTCCATTTCTCTCCAGCTCCTCTCCCCTGCACCCCTTCCCTTTGTTTCTCTTTCATCCTCTTTCATTTCTATTTATTACACTCCACTCCAAAACTGGCCTGTTAACCAAGTAAAGCAGATAAAATGCTGATCACCACAGGCAAGCAAAATGATTATCCCCTTGTCTACACTACAATTCTCAAGCAAGTTAGTTGCAGTGTTAAAACCCAGTCACATTTGTGAGTGCTGAAAAGCCCTAAGGGTTTTCTGGTGTCTCTTTAACAGCTCTTTCTGCTATCCTCCAATATCTCTACTGTCCCCATCAATTGTGAATCTTTTACTGCAGCATCTGACACAGCAAACTGCCACAGGAAACAGGGATTAGGCCACCAACAGCACCAGCTGCCCATTGCAAGGGTAAGTCTGGCCTGAGCCTTTGTACTAGGTTCAACAATGAGGGTTGACCCTCCATGACTTCCCACAAATGTACTCTCACATATCACTTCTTCCTAAGTAACTCCCCCTCCGCTCCCTGCTCCCCACCCACTTGAAGAGCTTCTTTGTTATCCTGCAAGGATCTCTCTCTTCCTGCTCTGACAGATCTCCACAGGATACAAATAACTACCACTGACTTCAATGAAAGTTAGGAACTCGTGCCACACAGGGAGTGTAGCTACAACAGTATCAGGTATCAAGGCAGTAAAGTAGAAGTAGGGGGTCCAGAAGGTCTCATTCATTACAAAAGGTCCTCTGAAGCACTAACAGTTATTGCCTCCTATCTACATGCTAAAATCCTCTAATGCAGCACTTTTTCTCTCTCCTCTTATTAGCCTAATTTTCTTTCATCTCTGTAAAGATCTGATGACTTGACAAAGACTCTCTGGGTCTTGAACTCATGAAACTTGGGGAAATGTTCCAAATACACAGATCTGTCTGATAGAGGATGTGTGTTCATGCTCCATTTTGGCAGAAGCAGGTAACTCTTGGACACATCTGCTCAAAGCAGGTGTTCCTAAAGTCTGCTAACTCAGTTTTTAACTCTCATCCATGTAGCAATAGAGCAGGCACGCTCAGAGTCATGTGGTGTGAGTACAAATAGAGCTACGCACCCTGTAATATACCCAGGGTAAGGATGCTTTGAAGGAAGCCACTAATTATGCTGATAAACTCAGGATTTCAAGATTCACCAGACAATGAACAGATTTCACTTCAAAATGAACTTTTAAAGGTATTCTCATCTGGAAAGCTATGCAGGCATCCACCTTTACAAACGTAACATCCCAACCCCCTGCCACATGCAGAGTATCCATTGGCTTCAACGGAAGCTCTGTCTCTGATTATATTCAGGAACAGGCATATTTTATACATCAGCATTGATATGTTTTTCCTGCCAGTATGTAATCCAGATATTTTCAAAGCAATAATCAGGTCACGGGAGAACTACACGGCTAAAATTCTGATCAACAGTTTGAAAATCTATGCCTCAGTGTTGTGCAGCTAGTTTCAATGTCTGGAATGAAGGGTTCTTGTCTAAAATAACATTGTAAATTATTTTAAAAATAGGGTAGTTAAATAAATTCAAAGTAAATGACTAGGGTTTTTTTTTTCTTTTTTTTAACATATTTTAAACAGAAACAAGCTGCCATATTTTCTGTGGGCTTGCAAGCTTATGTTAAGTTTCCAAATAAGTCAATTCTATAAAGATAACATCTTTTTTAAAACAAATGTGTTGCTAGCTAATATTGTACAAAGCAAATTATTCTTAATAAAAATGTAAATTATGTCCTTTGTTTGGCTGAAAAAAATAGATATGGAAGTATTTATAAGGACAGAGTTTTCAAAGGCCTTCAGGGTTAGATGTTCAAGCTGTACCCACAGTTAAGGGCAAATATTCAGTACCCAAAATTAAAGTCAGAACATCTACAATCTTAAATTGAGGGTCCTAAATAAAGACAAGATATGTAAAAGTCCCCCAGCGGCCAGGTGTTCCCACTGCTGATGGGTGGCTAATGTTTAAAAAGAGGTCAGCACTCAAAATGCTGATCTCTTTTGAAAAAGTTGGTCCTTTTTTTTTTTTTTTTGGTTCCTCAATAGGAACTGACCTCTTTGGAAAATCTAATCCCAACTGTAGGTGCTGAGTTGTTTTGAAAATCTGGACTGTAACTATTAGTGTTATAATCATGCCAGATTTATTGACTTTCATTCAGCAGTTCCATGAGGGACAGTCCCACTGCAGCACACACACTACTTGCATTTAATATGAAACTGTTATTTTGTTTTGGTTCACATGCAACTTCATTTTTGTAACTACCTTGTTACACATCTGACAGGTATTGTATGCACAGGGGGACCCGAATCATTTTCGCACACATAGAAAAAGCTAGTTTCAGACAAACATTGAATGGAAATTGAATTGAGGGATAAGCATAGTCTCCGGTTTACTGACCCGTTAGTCTGTTCATTACTGATAGAGGTAAATAGCTGTAAGAATATTAACAATTAGACCTCCGGCAGTCATAAAGACCTACCTAAGGTGATTTGAGATGGCATCCTATATTTTTAACCCATTATAAAAAATCAATAAAAGTCAAAGTCAGCATGTGAACGCATATCATATTTAAACCTAATTAAAGGTTATCTCCGGACAGTTCTCTAGTACCCTTCCATGAGGATAATTTCATCTTCCAATCAGGATCTTTCTGCACACACACAGCCCTACCTACCTGTGCAAGTGTTCAGGTGACTTGCAAAATCTTCCATAAGACAGCTTGCTATGTGTTTTGATTCAAAAGTTATAATGTAGTAGGTTTAAGAGTTCCACCAACCCCAACTATTTTATTGCTTTTTGCTATGACAACAAAATGGACAGGGTCAATTCAAGAAATAAATTAATAAAAGTCTTCCCTTATCCCAAGATGTATAATTTTCTCTATTAAGCAGATTTTTCTACAATAAAGTGGCTTATGTAAATATTAAAAAAAAAGCTGTCAAAACCTGCATGAGTTGTTTAAACACCATGAATAAGAACCAGCAACAATGAAGATGTGCTGCCTTCGTATTTGGCCATGTGCCACAACTCTAAAGAGGAGTCC
>NW_005841863.1:2881622-2885814 GCF_000455745.1 Alligator sinensis
CCACATGGAAACCTCATGCAGTCATTTTTCATTGAACTGTAGAAATAATCTAGCAGTATAACTGCTATACATGATACACTGAAAATGAAACAGTGGGTGCATCCACACATTCATTAATGTGCTGCATTTATTGTGCATTAAGTTTATTATTTGAATAACCAAGCACTAAATCAATGTGCAGTAACTGGTGCTACTGCACAGTAGCATCAGCACATGGGTTTTTACAGATGCTAACCACACAGTAGCAAAATCCTACTGTACAGCAGTGTATTAGCATGGGTTTTGCCCAGCATGCTACGGAGCAATATTATTAGGCTACTGCATAGTTCGCTTCTCATATAGATGCACCCAGTGAGATGGATGTCTATCTGATATAAACTGCAGATGTAGTTTAAGAAGGAAGAATATGCTATCCTGTTGAAATTTGATTTGGTTTATGCCCTGTACTCTTGCAATAAGTAGATGAGATCTTTAATGACCACAGATGGTCAGAAACTGAGTGTTGTCTTACCCAGCTAAATGTTGACAGCTTCAGCAAAATGTTGTCGATTAACTCCATGTTGCTGAAATCAATATTTACTGAGAAGGAAGAGCATCACCTACCAAACAAACAAGCAGACTTTCTGCATTCTTTTCCTCTCCTATCCAAATACTGACCTGGCTTATTCCTTTTTCCTACAATCCTGACCTTGAGATCACAACCCAAAGAGATAGGGCAAATGCACTGAACCAGCAAAGAACTAAAGCACGTTTCACTAAAGTTAGCTGACCTAGTTGTGTGCTTAAAATGAGGTTCCTGCTAAAGCATGTTGCTGGAAGAGAGCCTAAGATACTAAAATGAAGGGCCCTAATGAATAAAATACATGGAGGAGGCAGCCACAATATATATATATATATATATTTTTCTCATCAGGATCATTCCACTCGGTCCAATCAGCACCTTAACAAATCACAGACGTAAACTTTTCTTGTTTGTCCAGGTTGTCTGTCTGGAAATTGTCAGCTAGATTCTTTATTGCCATTTATGTGTGCAGACTAATACACAGCAGTAAAGTGGGAGTAAAACACTACCATATCAGAATGGTACTAGACACCAGCATAAAAGATCATGCAAGGTGTAAGGAAGCAGCAGCAGCAAATCAGACCCCATATGCCTCCTTCCTTCATCAGGATCTTTTATTTGTCCACAAATGAGCTGCAAACTATTTCTCTCTGAAGTTCCTGCAGCTGATACATCACAGCCCAATCATCTTTGTCCCTGCCAATAAAGCTGGAGGCAAGAGCCAGGGATGCTACTAGCTGTAGCATTACTGTCTCAAATCATTGCTAAAGGCACTTATTGCTCCAATGATTGACAAGTACAAAGCCCTTTGGGACATACATATCAGCAGCAGATTGTGGAGCTAAGAGTAGAAACTGAAAGCTCTTCTAGGGATTCCTCCTTTGAGCAGAAGACCAAGGGAGTAGAGAAGATAAAGATGAGGAGAAAAAGTAGAGGTGTGAATAATAACAGGTACTAAAGACTAAGTAAAAAGAGAGTGTGGCAGGAGAGGGAAGGAGCATATATAAATAAACAGATTTCTAAGTGCAATCTAGCCAGAGGTGTAACTGGCTATTTTAACACCCTGGACAGAGATGCAGCAGTTAGAGGTTAGCCAAGCAGCTGCTACCACAGTGGCTCCCCAGGGGCCTCCATTCTGGTGCACCCTTTAAATCAGCACCCAGAGCTAATGCCCTGCTCACCTTGCCCTAGTTACCCTATTGAATTGCTTTCATGACTAAATGGTAAGCCTATGATTTCTAATTGCCTAGGCTGACAGAGTATAGTGATAGCATATAGATAAGTTTATTCTATTAAATCTATTTGGAAACATGCTAAATTGCATGTAGCTAAACAAAATTCTACTGCCTATACTTCACCGCAAAATACTGGCCCCACTGCTTCGGTACTAAAAGTTTGAATGTATAAAAATATAATTAGAGGATTCAATATTCACCTTATTTCACTGAGTTTCATTTTCAGCATGCAAGCAAAGAGATTTTTTCTCTCACTGGGAGCAGCCCTGCACATTCAACCTAAGCCAGGAACCTCACAACCTATGTTCTCGACATGCCTAGAGACTCTACAGACCAAAAAAATGACTGGCTATATTTGTCCAGTCCTAACAATTTTAAATAATGTCCCCAGACTACAAAGGTGGTATAGGTGCTCCTGAGAACATAACCTGACGACCACGAGGCTGCTTATACACATACATGATGGCCCAAAGTGGCCTACAAGAGCTTCATAGAGGGCAGGGGTGTTTGACAAGGATAGAAGATTGCAGCTTGACTCTCATATTCCAGATTAAATTTCAGGTGCTGATTAACATACCCAGGTGTGTTTTCATAGTAAAGTCACTTTTCAAGCTAGAACCCTATTTTCAAATATCCAAGCTCCATCCAGGAAAAATCTATGCCAAAGGAAAGTAAAGAATTGCAACTATCATTAAAACTTAGAAAATCATGGAAAACATAGAAAACACTGTGTGAATAATTCATAATAAATAATTTATTCAATGATTTATGACTTTTTCATTTCCAGTTTCTTCAAATTTATTTGCTATTCAAAATTATTCTCTTGTCAACAGCGATATGCAAAGGCTTGACAGAGCTATGAGGAGCAGCAGTGATACAGGAGGGTTCTGGAGACTCAGGAAGATAAAACTGTATTGGTTCAGAGTGGGTCTCTATTTGGAAGCTATTTACAAGTATACAGGCTAGAAACTATTTTGTTTTTAAATGAAAGCTCAGATTCTGTCGGAATGAATGGTTTAATCTTGTGCACTTGCCAGGGAACAGTTCCCACTCACCATTAGTGACCAGATTTGTCAAGTTCTGGCAGTATCTGTAGTTACATATTGACATTTTAATGGTAGCTGCTCTAACACCATCACTAGGAAATAAAGCCAAACAATGCAACTGATAAGCCAACAGAACAATTCTGTTAAAAACTAACAACAAAATCAAAAACTAAGACATGCTGTAAAAAATTACAGGTCTCTGAAAGTGCTCTGTGAAATATGAAAACAAGTACACAAAACCTAGTTTTAAACAACAAGAGAAAGAAAAATTATGAACTAAAAGACAAATTCCACTTTAAATGAAATATGCAATGAAAATGCAAACACCATACAGCCTTTATAATTCAGTGACATGCCAGCAGATGACGTATATACACTAAAGTTTTTCCGTAGACTGCCTGTAGCTGTTGCTGGCATCTCCAGACACTGATTATTTAAAACCTCAATGAGAGGTGCTATATTATTTTGCTCGCTCTATACAATAAGGGTAGGATCTCCAGAAGTGCTCCACTTGGAGCTAACTGTCTTCTCAGAGCCAAATTTCTAAGTATTTGAAATAGGTGTTCTCCATTGGTCCTAGGCCAACACAGAACACTTATGAAAAATCCCATTCATGAAATACAAATAGAGTTCAAAGCAATTCCTGCAATATACAGTGGGTGCAAAATGGCAGAAATGTCAGCCACAATAAACTGAGACCAAGTCACAAACAGTGGCAAGGTTAGAATACACAGTTAGCATTTACTATTTCATAATGTAAAAGGGACCAGGCAGAATTTTGGCCTGATATGAACAGAGCATGCAAACAGTAGGATTTTTTAGTCTGTGCTTTGCTGCCCTTCAAATGCATCCTCCATAGTAAGTTGACCATCTGGTTGGCAGTTTGTCTATGTGTCTTGTCTGCTTTCTCAAAAACTAAGTGCGGATGTGCTCGTTTTTTTCTTTCCTTTTCTTTAAAAAAAGAAAGATGATTGTATTGCAAAAAGGTGCCTGCACCATTTTAATTCATATCTTGCTGTTGTCCTCTCCCTTTCTCTTCCTGAATGATGCAGTGGTTCTGATTCTGTGTACCCATTTGCCAAATACTGTACAATGCTCTCTTGCAGTAGTGGTGATCATCAATAGTTAGATTTCAAGAGGCTTCTCCAAACAAATGTTCCCATGTGTTCCCTTTCTTGATTTCTTTCTGCATAAACAACAGCTTGCATTAGAGAAAAAAAATTCTTGTCAAAATGATGTTGGATTTCTACTGATGCTTCCTACCAATACTGTACTTTTGCAAATGGGCCCATCAGGATACCTTTTGCATTGTTTGACCCGGTTTATTTTGCAGAACTGTCTTTTTCACA
>NW_005841863.1:2885824-2941873 GCF_000455745.1 Alligator sinensis
TGTTTTCACCTTGTGAAGTGGTCAGTTGGAGGAACAAAACACTCATCATACACACCAGTATGGACTAGCAGAAGATAGGAAAGGATGGCACTTTAGAGACTAACTAGCTGACTGTATTAACTGTGTTCTGTTGTCATGCAGTTATGAAAAGAATCCATACCATGAATCCGTTCTGTGAAGAACATGCAGTCCAGTTCCACACACAGCAGCAATGATATGCCAGCATATTGTGGGAGGTTAGATATCAGTTTTACAGTCCAGTGCCTGTCACAGCAGAATCTATTTGAATACGTGAAACTAGAACCTTGTGGCTAGAGACAGACATTACACATAAACCGTTTTCAGTTATCAGAAACTGGTTTAAACCTGTAACAGAGCAGAAGCTCGGTGCAAATAAACCAGTTTGAAAATGGCTGAAACTGGTTTGAGACAAATCTGGTTGAATGTAATATCAGACTCTACTGATCTGGGTCAAACCAGTTTATGCAATGTCTGCGCCACACCCCTTGTTTTTTTAATTTAAATCAGAATCCCCAGTATCCCAGTTGCTTTGCAACTCTAGGTGGGGCTCTGCTCTCTGCTCCAAGCCAGCAAGGCTGGCTCTGCCCCTCTGCTCCCTGGCTGCAGCTCCGGCAGAGACTGCAAGTACAGGGCATCTGCTGGGCTTCCTCCTGCCCCCCCCGCCGCCACCACTCCCTGCTGAAGCAAGGATTCCTCCCTCCCCTCTCCCTCACACAGACACCTCTCAGCATTAGCTAGCAGACCACATGCTGGTTACGGTCTGTGCTGTGGAAGATGAGACAAAGGGAGACAGGACAGGCTTAGGGATCTTTGGAACTAATCAGCAGGGAGCTGGTAATGTCCCTCCATTCCTTCTTTGGAACAAGTTGTTGAAGAAGAGCTTGAACTAATGAGAGATCCTTTTGTTTTGCTGATGGGGTGATAAATGCTCCCTACTGTGTAAATAAATCCCTGCTGGCTCCCACACTGACCAGTGAGTGGCAACACCCCTCCCTAATAAGACCATCCTGCCGGGGCCTGACCCCGCCCCCCTTTAGTTCAGCAATGTGGAAGGGAGGGCTGCTCTAGCACCCCCAGCTTCTAGCCTGAGCCACTGCAGGCATGTGCCTGCATTTTTTTCAGTCCAGAGGGGATTTCTGTGCAGTTACAAACTGATTCAGCCTAGACAAGTTAGACTAACCTGCAAAGATTCAATCAATTCAGGCTCAGGCTTTTTGAATGTCTGTCCCTTGCCCATGTCATGCCCACCATAACCTACCCCTCACAAATCTAATTCATATTTCATAACACTATCCCAACAGAGTTGCAACTAACCCATAAATGTTTCCTCTGCTCTCAGGCTGGATAAGGGCAAAAAGGTGTTACAAGGAGAGCCGAGATGAATTAATGAAACCCCTATGTTTCACTGTTTAAAAAGGAAAAACATCTGGGAAACCTGACCTGCATGAGTTACATCTGTGCTCACAAAAACATTTTTGGAAGGAAATAAACACTTCCGCAATGGCAGTGGCTACAGAACAATGGTGGACTTTGCACAAAGCAATCACTGACAAGTAGGGAACAGCACTATAAGAAAAATCTAAGGTCTGCTGTAATTTCCAGGTGGCTGCAATGTCTGAGGTTTCCAAACTACATCAGCAGAGTAGTAGGATAGACTGCCTCAGTACAGCTGGAAGCAGTGTAATGACATGGCATGAGATTAACAAAAGTCAACCATCGAGTCCCATCTTTGGAGTGTCAAAAGCCCCAAGTTGCTACCTGATGCTGGAAGTACTCACAGTGCATAGGTACCTAAATTTCTAAGAATAATATGCCCAGAAGTGCCTCAGTTGGTACCAATATCTAAGGCCTAATTCTATCAAGATTCATGACATAGGAATTCCTCTGCTCACTACTGGCAGAGCTTACTCAGACTGGGTGCCTGCAAAATACAAGGGGGGTGAGGTACAGCAGTGATGTCCTTTTCTCCCAGAGGTGAAGACAGGGGCAACCACCCAACACGTAGAATAACTGGGAGTAATTCTCTTCTCTTTCCAACCCACATCTCTCATATACCAGGAGAATAGCATAACACCAAGAATGGGAGAGAATGTGGGGATGGAATACCTAAATCCTTCCTGTTAAAAGTTGTTCCAATTTGTGAGACATAATTAAACATTCATTTAGTGAAAGAGAGAAAATGAGCATGGCTTCATACATTAATAGTAAAAACGCTCACCCTAGAGAGGACACCTGGATTCTTTTCCCTTCCACTGACTTGAACACTATCTGAAAACTCAGAATAGCCTGACCTGGTGGTTTAGAGGTAGAAGATGTAGGTTCCAATCCCTTCAGCAGAGAAGGGAATTGAACGTGACTATCTCACACCCTGGGTGAGTGTTATAACCACTAAACAATTGGATAATAACTACAAGCACCACCATCAGACAAGGAAGGGCCATATCTGGAATCTTACTCCAAGAGAGGGTTCGAGCCATCCTGTGAAGAGGGAGGCCAAGAGTAAGGCTTACAAGTGCCACAAAGGCACAAGGTTTAAAGATACACCTCCCTCTTTGGTATTTTCTATTGGCTGTCTTAGGCAGTTCCCCACTCACCAGACTAGCTTTTGAGGACTCATTTGTTACTGCCTAGTTCTTTCCCACTGGCTACAGATTCTACTAGGTAGTTTGGCTCTGAAACACTCAGGACTGTAACACATAATTCATCTTTGTGATTTTAGCCCTTGCTACTGTCACAACCCAAGGGTGTGATTTTTTGTTTGTGTGTACTTCGGCACTGCTAAATTATTTTCCCGCCGTTTGTAGCTTTCTTTGCAGGGTGCATTTCTTAGCTGCAGAGAGGAGATGCACGGTGCAAAGAATTCCCGCCATTTGTATTAAAATTCGAGCCCCATTATTGGCTTGTGTTAAAATATTGGAGACTTTACGTCTCGTGAAGATCTCTAAGCGCTGCGGAGCCTATTGGACCCAGCGTATTTCAAGAAGGCAACAGGGGTCTGATCAGCCTCTCGCCTCTCCCCGTCACCGAGCACAATCCTCGATGTATCCCTCTTCCCTGCGCGCAAAAAAGGATCCACGGAGCCTAGCAAACTTCGTGTAAGTCTATTCAGAGCTCTTTGCTTCGAGTACTTTCTTCAGTTGGCGCGACGGGCTCGCGGTTTAGAGCCTCCAACCGGATGGGCTAGAAGAATGTTCACGGGAAGGAACTCTAGTCCGCCTCTCTTCTTTTCTATCTGTAACTGCAACTCAAGCAAGTTTTCCTGCCTGCACCGTGACCATCTTCGGTGTAAGTAAAATAATCTTAAATTAACCATTAAGCGTCCGGGCCTAATTCTAGCGTGTCGCCTGCTTTCTCCGACCCAGCGTGCCTGGGCTGCTGGCCACAGCCCGCGTGGCGAGAAAAAGGGCCCGGATCGCTCCCGGCCCGCACAGCTACGAGTACTATCTCATGATGGTATCAACATCTGTACAATGCAAATGTGGACATGAGTCACTATACTGATACCAACATTGCTTGTGGTGCATAGATGTGAATCAGCAGTCCTATTTTTTTTAACTTTATGTCTACTCTTCAATTAATACTGGTGCACCCTGTGCTTGATAACCAAAGCTGTCAACAAGAATGTCAGAAACAGATGAGTCCTCATTTCAGGCCTAGACTACACAAACAAATGCTGAAAACAAGGTCATGGGTATATCCTGTAAGAAAAACATTCAGAACTAACAGATATTACGGAGCACTTACGAAGCACCACTGAAAACAAAAACTCGGCATTATAGAATTAGCAGCAAAAACAATGGACACAGTGGCCTGAATTTACAGTGTCCAGAAAAATGAGGTTTGACACTACTGTAATGTGCTGTGTTGTAAACAACAGCAAGTGAATCAGAGGCTAATCCCCTTGTTTTATGCACTAAATGCAAGGGGGCAAATGTTACTCAGTTACACACATACAGTTCAGCTAACTGCAACCAAGTCGCCTGACTGTTGAACTATGTTTTGCACACTTATCTCATCTCTACGAGAACCCATGTAATACAGAAAGATGTCATTGTTTCCAGGAGCATGTATATATTATTGTTGCAGGTATTGAAAGGCTACTGTAAATGAAGCAATTTTAAAGTGTTTGGAGTACAGCACAGTTTTCAGCACGATAGAGTCAAGAATTAACACCAGGTACCATGCTCCTTGTATCTGAAATACGGCAGTTCTTTTGTATTCCAAGCATTGAAACACACTGCAGCATCTGATATGCCAGAGCATGGTAACTGTTAGTAAATGATTACTTTTCAATAGGAAACCCTGTACATGTTAAAATATGATACTCTTCCTTAATCCTATGCAACTAGAGAGATCTTATGCAGCTTGCGAAGATACTAGTACCTCTGGAAAACAGATGTGCTAAGCAATCTACTAAAAGCAAGTATATATAAACAAATACATTCCAACATATGAAGGACCCATCCCATGATAGTGTCTGGGATTCTGTGTAGAACAAATAAAAATTAAACTGGGCTCAAAACTCAGAAATAAACCATAACTATAAAACTAGGGGAAAGGAAAAACTACTCCAAAGAGACATTCACTTGTCTTCAGATGCTGGACCATGTTAGTGGTCAATCATGATGTCATCCCTGGAAGTAATACCTTTCAGTTAAAATATAGAGCTAGGCTAAAATATGTGAGCAAAAAGGGGAAATTCTAACAGAACTAATTTACTGCAATAAAAGCCAAGGTACAGGGCAAGTACAGCTGAAAAAATACAAAGTGTATGAATACTGAATGAAATGGGAGTGGATATGCTATAGTACTTTGCCTACAATATTTCAGCTGAGCTACAGATCATATTCTATTTTTTGTTAATAACATGTAAGCAATAAGAAAACAAGACGGGGAATGCAGCCCAAATGCTTTGTGAAGGGGACAACTAGTGGAATATAAGTCCATCAAACACAGTGTACTTGTATTCTATCACTGTCCTCTATTCCATATTTTATTTATAACACATCAGGGTTTTAGTCCTTTTTAAAATTTTGATGACTTAGATGAATAATGATAAGTAGGCTGTCTAAATATGGAGCTACGACTAAGAAATGCCTCTGAGGTGTGCAGAGAGAGGACAACACAGAGAAATACATTTTATTTTTAAAAGGCTCAAAGACCAGGACACAGTCTAACACCATTTTAATTGTGTATCACCTCCTGTTTTGCTCTCTTTCTCTTTATAATTAAGCTATTTTATCTGAATCACCCAGTGTGAGCTTGTCATCTCTATCTGCCTCTGCTTTTATCCCTCCAAGTTAAGCCCTGTATCAGCTGCAAGCGCAACACATGGAATTTTTCATGTTTGCTCACTGTGGACAACTTTCACCACTCTCTGCACTGTGACTTCTTGTCTATACATATTTCCAAGGTCTCCACTGAAGCAACCCACCCCCTGAATCCAATCACTTTTGTAGGATGTTCAGATTTGTTAGACCCAAGGAACAAGATTCCCCAGTTAGATTTCAAGCCCAGAATATACGGCTCTTGCTGCTCCATTTTGAGTTGTAATTTTGATACATTTAATAACAGTGGGAAAGTTCTAATGAATATGAGTAGTAGAAAAATGCAATCAGATCCTCCACTATACTAGTGATCTCAAAAAAATGTAAATACAACTGAATAAATGGGGGGGAGGGTGATACAAAGAGTTGCAAACTGGCAATGTATGGCTAATAAATAATCAGTAAGATCTGGGCTAATTCACTTTATATGCTAAGAACGATCAGTCCCTACTTGGAACTCTGGTATCAAATTTGGAAAACAGGTTAATACATGTAGTTAAAAATAATGTTTTCAAAGTCTTTCTTGCTCATTTAGAATTTTGAAAAATTTGGGCTAAATCATGTAACAATCATTGAATTAACATGGAAGCACTGTATAAAAACATATTATCCTCATCATCACTGTTGTCTCCTCCTTAACAGATACTTCAAATTGGTATGTTGAAAATTAAGTCAAAATCCTACCATTTTGTATAACACCTTCACATCTTCATGATTAATATTATGTCTTTTTTCAAATATCAATATCTATCCAAATATTTATTTCAAATTTTGATCACTGGGTTTGCCTAACAAAATAGATGATGCACTTCAGAAAAGCAGGGGTTCTCATGTCTTATAAGAATGGGACAGAAGAATGGGACTGGATGAAATGGGACTGGGAGACAGGTTCTTTTGCAGGGAGAAGGGGACAGGGAGAAGGAAGGGAAAAGAGGAAGCTGGGCAGGCAGGGATAAAGGGACTGGGATAAGGAGCCAGCCAGAAAGGAGACTGAGACCACAACAAGTTGGGAGGGACAGAGAGGAATTGGTCAAGCTTGAGGAAGAGGAGCAGAACAGTCTTTATGCCCAATGATGCTCTTCAGAGCCAAGATTCCTGAATCTCAGCATTGTTCAGATGTCAGCACTTACCTATGAAATCTACTGGCAAAATCTGTGCATTATTCCCCTGCTCCACAGAGAATGCAATTGTCTCCTGCAACTTGCAACTCCCCTTAGATCAAGTGAGAGAAGGTTGCATGGTGGATCTAACCCTACTAATAAACCACCCACAAGACAGTGAATTTTCTGGGTTTTGGTGTGGTTTTCCAAAATTACACACAAAAAAAAACTTCATTAAAAGGAACAGAACTTAAGTTGCAAAATCAAGTATGCAATTGTTAGGAAAAGTGAGAATTAAGTTTAGCTATGCAACTTTAGCTTACCCATTTAAGTTACATGTATGCCTTATTTTACCATCTTTACTGACATGATCACATACATTCCCACCCCACTCCCAGATCCCCTTCCCCATTCAGGGCACAGGGTGGACCAGGTCTGTTTTGTGAAAAAGACTGCTGGCTATAAGAACCCTACCTGATCTGTAGCAGAAGTTGTAAAGTGAGAAGTGAATGAGGGAGGCAAGTGCATTAAGGCAAAAGGATGATTTCATTGCTGAAAGCTGTCCTGGCCTCCTAGATTCTTTTGCTGCCTTGGCTGTACTTAATGCTAGGCAAGTGACTTAAAATTTTTCACAGATCACTCACAGGTGCCTCCTAATAATAAATAATAATAATAATAAATACAGTGAAGTAAAGGCCTACAATCAGGCTTTGAATAATAACGAGAAAGCAAAATATTTAATATTTTGTATATGGGACCTGAACATTGCCCATCCTGTGCACTGAATGAGGCATGGTCTTACAGGAAAAAAATGTAGGTAGCCAAAAATGCTATCATATAAAGGAGATAAATCAAAGTTGCAACCTTCGTTTTGGTATTTTCTAACTTTTGAGTTTGCAACTTAGCAACTTTAATAATGTTCTTTTAATGTAGCTTTCTGTGCTTAATAATACAAAATATGCCTACTTAATTGGTTTGCTTGCCAGAGAACAATTGATGGATTAATGGCACACACAGTTGTGGAAAGCCCATGGCACACCATCTATGCTGACTGCTACTCTATTTACAATAGTTAACAGGTGTGAATTGCTGTTTATTAGCATTAATTTCCCATTGTGCAACCATTTGTTCAGGCTCTTTTCATTTACTACTGTTATACTAAGCAATCAAACCTTTTTTCAGTGGGCTTGATCAGAAGTCCATTGAAGACAATGGGAGCTTTTTCACTGATTTCAATGGACTTTGCAATCAGTAATGGCTATATTTCGTTATACTTTAGACCACAATTCAGCAAGATAATTTGGCACATGCATAACTCTTAGCATGCAAGTAGTCTTTTGGAAACTAATGGTATTATTATTATTCTTGAAGCTAAGCATCTGCTTAAATATATTGCTGAATCAGAGTCTACCTTCACTGACAACAAAGGTAGGACACAGCAATGGCAATAGCCAAAGACAGAAGTTGCATATATCACTGGATACTAGTGCTGGTTAGATAGAGGAACAAGAAGGAAGGAGGTGGGAGAATGTTAATGTGTTAATTTGCTAGGTTAAGATCACAACTTCTAGATCCATGCCATTCCAAGAGCAAGAGGTTCTACTTTCAGTCTGTAGAAAGTTCTTATTATTCTCCCCACCCCTACCCCCCATGTCCATCAGTGCTCCAGAGGACAATAGTGCTTGTTCACAAGGTTTCTAGCAAGCAATATGTCAAGGCTCACTCATAGGGAAGAGGTTACACAGCTCAATACTAGAAGCATCTTGCAAATGACCTCTGATATACCAACTGTATCATGTGTGTTGTACAGAAGTACAGGATAGCATTTAACTCAAGCTCATTACCACCAAGCTCTTTGCCAATGGTAAATGCACTCTAGTTTACATAGCAGGACATAATGTACACTACAAAAGTAAATTCTCTTCTTTCAGTGATTCTAGTCTAGTGTTCAATATAGAATCAATCCTGCAAAGCCTAACTTGCATGAATAATCCCATGGTGTTTTCAGTTGTGTTCTCATTTATAGACTATTCACTGCATAAGGGCCTCCAAATTTTTATTGCTATTCTGATATTCAGAAAAGCACACAACCTTCTGACTGCCTCTTAATATCAAAGCTCACAAGCTCTTATACAGAGATTCTGTTACCATAAAATGCTAAATTTTTTCTGGAGTGGTTTGACCTATCTCTGTGTAACCTCTGCTTCTTGAAATTTGCAAAAGTTAGCTATTTTTTGATTTACCACCTTTCTGGTGTTATCAACTGCTTTTTGTTATTTGGCATACTTCCAAACTCATCTGGATAGTAGCACAGACCAAGTGATCTTGGCATCTGGAAGCATGTCTCAAAAAAGCTAAATCCTTTTTTTACTGAGATTATCAGTTCAAGCTTCCAATACTCCAAATCATTTCCTCCTGCACAAAGACGCCCAGATGACCTGATGTGTTTTGTTCATTGTGTTATGTTTGACCTCATTGTTTTACAACCAGCATTTTCTATCTACAGCGGTGATTGGAAATGGCTTTGATGGCATGATATCTGAGAATTAGCAAGTTACAGGATAGGACAAATGAGACAATCTGATCCTCACTAATGCCTCTTGGACAGCCAAATTAGAAACAAAATATCCCAATTACCTCTGAGCAATACTAAAATACCGGATTATTCACAAAACCTTCCTGTCCAATTAAAAAATGAAGTTCATCTGCCATCTCTTGATAGGATTCTACTGTTAGCATATCTGTGGCCACACAGTGACTACAGTTCATAATATCAAATGAAGCACGGTGTTGCCTCTGTGAATCAGTTAGTCCCTAAGGTGTCACCCCACCTTACCTGACTTCAGGCCAACACAGCTAACCACTTCTCTGACTACAACATTGATTTTGAAGACAAATGTGTTCATATTAGGATATACATATTGTTGCTATCTTAAAATTATTTTATTAAGGTAATCACCCTTTGACATACTGGGCATGTCTACATGTGCATATTAATGCAATGCAATAAACCCCAACGCATATCATGCCAGAGTTTATTGCTCCGAACCACGTGCACCCGAAACTGCAGCACATTGACCTGGGTCAGAACAGCAGCCCTGGCTGGAAGGAGGTCGGGGGGGTTAGTCAGCCAGCCCGGGGCTGTTCCCATCTGGCTCAGTGTGCTGCAGAGACACTGGCTGGGGCCCAAGGTGTTCCAGTGTGGATCTAGCTCGCAGTCAGCCCCCGCACTGAAGCACCCTTGTGCCCCAGCCAACAGCATCAGCATCTACACATGTAGAGTAAAAAGTACTGTATTTATAAGAACTACCCTGCAGCAGAGGTTATTAGTTTACTCCAGCCTAATAGCCCTGCATGTGTAGATGCTGAGATGTTTACTGCAGAGCTAATTAGTCTGCTCTGCAGTAAACTTCTCGTGTAGATGCACCCATTGATAGAACAGTGCCCTCCTCATCAAACCCTAGAGAATCGGCAAGCATTTAATCTTATATAGAATCATAAGAAAGCAGGGCTGGAAGGGCAAGGTCATCTAGTCCAGCCCTTGCTCAAGCAGGATCATCCCTGACTAAATCATCTGTCCAACCTGCTCTTGAAAACTTCCAAGAATGGAAATACCACAACTTCTCTAGGTGGCCTGTTCCAATGTTTGACCACTCTCATAGAAAGTTCCACCTAATTTCCAACCTAAATTTCCTCTGCTACAGCTTGAGGCCATTGCTCCTAATCGTGTCCCCTATGGCCACAGAGAAAAGCCCATATCCATTCTTTCTGTAATTGCCTTTGAGGTATTTGAAAACTGTCATTAAATCTCTCCTCAGTCTTCTCTTCTCCAGACTAAATAATTCTGATTCTTTCATCATTTCTTCATAAGTCTTGTTTCCCAATCCTCTAATCATTTTTGTCTGCTTCTTTCCAAACTGTCCACATACTTCTTAAAATGTGGGGCTCAAAACTGGACACAGGACTGCAGGTAAGACCTCACAAGTGCTGAATAGTAAAAGAACTGCTTATCTTGATTTGCAGGTTACGCTCCGATTAATACAACTCAGTATGCTGTTGGGTTTATTTGAAACAAAGTATGTTGCTCATATACACTAGGGCTGTGCAAAGCTTCGGTCGCCAATTCAATTCGGCGGAGATTTGGCCCAATTCGGCAGCCAAATCTCTGAATCCAAATCAAAACAGGAGATCCTTTTATCTCTCTGAATCACATTGGAACCCTCTGAATTGATTCGGAGAGATTCAACGATTTGGACATAGACACAGCTTTATATGTTTTTATACGTACCTCAAGGTACCAGGCAGCTTGTGAACACTGAGATGCTGGGGCAGACGGAGCTTCACATAGGAGTATGGAGGGTGGGGGATCCTCAGTGTAGTTGGTGGTGGACCAGAAGCATTTCCAGTCCACTTCCAGGTCCACCGTGGAGCACACGGGGGACCCCCACCCACCCACCAGCTCAGCGACTGGTGTCTGCTGGGTCTAGGGGCACCTGGGGTCCCCCTGTGGCCGATCACCAAGCCGGGGGGGCGCGCAGGGGGCTGTCCCCCATATGCTCATCAGCAGACCCAGAAATGGACCAGAAGTATTTCCAGACCACTTCCAAGTCCGCTACCAAGCACGCGGGGGTGCGGGGGCACGCTCCTGTGGGACACTCCATCCGCCCCACCATCGCCCCCATGAACCACATGGTACCTTGAGGTATGTAGAAAAAACATTTAAAGATGTGTCTATGGCTGAATCTCTGATTCTCCAAATCAGAATTGAATCTTCAGATTTGGACTCGGCCAAATTGAACCAGGACAGTGATCTGAATCAACTAATTGAATCACTGTCCCCTGAATTGTGCCAAATCCAAATTAAATACAGCCCATTTTGCACACCACCAATATGCACCTTATGTTTTACTGTAACCTCCAGGTCCTTCACTGCAGTAGTGCAACCTAGCCAGTCATTCCCCACTCTGTAGTTGTTCAGGAATTAGTCTAAGTGCAGAACTTTGCACTTATCCCTACTGAATCTCATCTGATTGACCGTAGATCATTTTTCCACTCTGTCCAGGTCAGTCTGGATCTTAGCCCTGCCCCTCTAACTCCTCCCAACTTTATATCATCCACAAATATGCATAAATTCTCTCATTCAGGCATTCTCTTACCACCTATCTTATGATTCTTCAAAGGTATCATACACATTCCTTAGAACAACATGCATCTTCACTTCTATAATGTTCTCCATTAAGCTTTAATCAGGGACCAAGAGAAATCACGCATTTCTTGTCCCAAAATAGGAACTGCTGCTGGTAGACGGGGACTCTGTCATTCAAAAGAGATCATCAATCTTGGTGTATTAACTGACCTGCTGAGAGAAAATGAGCATCTTTCTTGAGATTTCCCAATTCTGATGTGATCACCAACATCGATTTTTAGGTCACCAAACAAGCTTACCACAAAACAGTTTCCACTAGTCATGTGCGCTCCAAGTGGTCAGAAGTTTCATCAAGGTTGTTCACACTAATAACTCTATTATGCCAGTCGTCCTGCTCTTTAACCTGTTTTTCTTCTTGCAAGTGAAAAGTCTGCTATTCTTCTATGCCTTAAGCACACTTGGAACTACAGCTCTCTTGCATAATGAACATGCCTTCCGTTGCCAAGGTTCTAAAAACATTTGGGCACAGGTGTTGGTTCCTTGTCAGCCTCCGGGGCCAATAAATGGAATCTCTGCAATGTAAAATGAGACAATACATCCACAATGTCATTATGTTTTCCCAGAACATGCTTAGCTCTAAACTAAATGTGTTTCAAGCCTTATAACACCCTGTATTCATAAGGCTCATTACTGTTTTTAATTTTGCTTGCTGCTTATTTACTGTCTCCTCTCCTGCTTTACTGCCCTAGTGAAACTGTTGTTAATTGATACCCCCAAATGGAAAGAGACAAAAAAGAGAGCAATTCCAGAAATGTTTGGTCTCTAACTAATCCCACCATGAGGTTTGCTGCTGCCAAGATGGCACCACATTAAAAGGTTAAAAGAACTTCTTCCAAATTTCTGTATCCTCTTTAATCTCTCTTGTCAATCTTGCAAAGTGGCTTTTTGGCAGTGGAAGTGGCCATCTCTATCCTGTGACAAAATACTTTTGACAGAAGATAAGAACTTACAAGCAAAATTATGATGTCTCTCTAATGACTGCAGCTGCCTTAGCATTATTTTCATAGAAACAAAGCCCTTTTGATGGATGATAAGTAGTGGAACTTTTCCCTTATATCAGAATCCCATATTCCCCCAAACAACAAGATTTTCAACAGACACTCAGACTGTGTCTGTTTTTAAATTTACAGAGGAGACTCTCCCTGTGACTCTCTTCTAATTTCTGAATAATACTTCCCTAAAGACTCAGTGTCCCAGTGCCTGTGTGTAGCTCGGTGGCTTGACTCAGTTTTGTTATTGTTAATGAATCATCTTCTACTAATATTGAAGAATCGTTGCTGTTCCTTGAAAATCCTGCTGAATGTCCCTCAAGCTGCTTGCCTATTGCAATGCAACCTGTATCTGTCTTCATTGATAGTGCTGCTAGCCTACATCTGTCAGGCTACACAGATGCTCAGTTGCCTATGTCTCAGAGCACTTAAAGAAACCTGGTCTGTTCTCACACAGGGTCTAATCTCCTGAAACTATAAAGCCTCCTAATGATCTAGGTGAAATGTGACCTAGGCATAAGCTTTTCTTTATCTTGTATGGTAAATAAATGTTTCTAATACCAGTATTCATTTTAGTTTACTATGAATACAAAAAAATAGAATAAAGCAGAAGAGATTGTCAAGCTGTATTGCATGACAGCAGACATCAAATTAGAAAGGAAACTTTGTGGACAAAGAAGAAAAAGTACAAAGAGAATAAACTAGCATACAAACATTTCACATTCTAATAAAAACAAGACATTTTAAAACTGACCGTTTTAGGCTGGAAGACAAAGAACAAAAGACCAATTTTCATGGTGTATATGAAAATATATATACACACATATATTGATTGTATAAAAATACCATGTTGTTTGCAGCATGCTGTTGGTTATTCTTATTTTTACATGTACAGCAGTTTGCTTATATAGCTATTCTCGGTATAGTTTGTGTTTTATTAATAAATAATACTACTGCATTTCTGCAGCATAGCCTTAATATCTATATTTATTCCATTCTAAGGCTGACAAAGGTTTAAAATTTAATTGTGCGTACAGTATCTCTTGTAAAGCAAAATAATAATTTTATCCCATTTTATAGGAAAATGAGGAAGTTGAGGCACAAGGAGGTTATTTGACTTACCAAGATCATAGCAAACAGCTACGAACAAAATCCAGACCACATTCCTAGTCCTGTCAAGTACCCCCACTTCAGCACAATCATTATAAAAGAATAGTAAATATTACAGTTGAACATGACTTGAACACGAAGACAGGTATACTGAAAAAGAGAGTTTAAATAAACCTCTTCAAATTTTCTTCTTTGAAACCTACAAGTCTGGAATAGGTGGAAATGTAGGTTTTTCTGATCTGAGAGAAATTTCAATTATTTTCCATTTGTTTTTTTGTCTCATTTTGGCACACAACCATACAATGCTCTTTGACATGAAAGAAAATAAAAAGGTTTCAAGCATATGCACACTGCTTCATACTCAAATTAAAGGGTGCCCGTACATGTGCAGGGAGGCTGCTCCAGTGTGCTGTAAGTACAATGTGTCGGAGAAGACTCAATTAATCGAGTCTGTTGGAGTGTGCTCATTTAATGAGCTTTAGTTAAAGCATCCCTGATGCCATTTTGAAGCATGGGGACACTGATACACAAGATGTGGGAGGTGCTTTAATTAGAGCGGCTCTCGGAGCTGCTCTAATTAAAGCACCCCCCCTTGGAGCACAGGTAAAAATGCCCAAAAGCACCAGAGTTTCCAGAGTGGCATGCTTTTATTCAACTACTGTGCTGAAGAATATATCCCCAAAGCCAATGAAACTGGCTAAAGAAAGATCACCACAATGAAGAGTTATTCCTCAGTAGTGAAAAGCTAAAATAGGGCTATCATGTCACTCCCACTCCCCACTGCTGGCATAGCAGGAAAAGTGGGAGTGACCAGGCTATCCCCATGCTACACCAATCTTCTGTGGCAGCTTCAACACTTGACAGTTTTAGTAGCTGAATTCAATTCACTGTTACCAATCGTAGAAGTGTGAAGATTATTATACCTATACCCCTCCCAAAATAAGATTGGTACAGGTAACCTAAGGAATTTTTTTTAATGGATCTTCCTTGTATATGTGGTAATAACAGTTTTCCTAGTTCTCACAAATAAGACAAGTTTGATCCCTCTCACAGGAGCTCTTACTAGAGAAACCACACCAGATGATGCCTCACTGTATGAAGCACTGTACAATGGGCTTCTCTTCATGGCAGAGTTGACTCAAATGTCATTCCTAACTCATATCTCACCCCCACGGTAATGCTTTTAACTTGAGCAGGCCTCCTCATCAGGGGGTACAGGTTACAACTTCAGTTAGCACAACTAATCATCTGATAGACATTAACTCAGATGTGTGGAAGTCAAGTTAATTCTGTAGTTAAAACATAGTGATTGTCAGAGCATATAGTCAGACTGTGATATGAAAGCTGGAACTGGGACTCAGTGAACATATCTCCACTCTTAGAAGGGAACACATTTCAATTCATGTGGAACCAGGTAGGATTCAAAGTGATGGTTTGCAAGTGAAAGGCTCTATAGCATATTAAGAGTGACCCCGGGCGTGTACCTTCCCCCCATAAGCATTCATGATTTTTTAAAATCTTACACCGACTGGGCCTTTCTTGCAAAATCTTTCATATGTTGCTATCCATTTAAAACACTCTCTCCTGACACCTCACCCTTCAGAGCAACTATGGGACTGGGGAGTGGAAATGCTATTATGCTCTATTCTATACAGGGAGTCATCCCATGTTGTGTGTGGAGACAGCTCTTATAGTACTAGTCTTGCTGGCTCTGTTAAATGAATTAAACCCCCCATATGCCACGGTCCTGTTAAGAAACTGCAACAATATGGGTACGATTTGTCTCTTATGTTAGAAACCTGGACTCTGTATCAGTTCTGTCTGATACGATTTGGACAAGCACTCAGTTACCTTAACTTTGAAACAGGCAATCAACAGCAATCTCCCCTCCCCTAACGTATACAACATTATGGTAATAACCTATGATAATAAAGATTATGAATAGCCCAGAAACATTAATCTCAGATAGTGGAAGAGCTGGATGGGAATTCAGTCTCAGAGGTGCAAGTAAGTACAGTTTTCTCTAGGACATAGGGTCTAGTTTGTGAAATTATCGCTGTGTTTCCTGAAACTGACTTAAAACTCACTAGTATTTTCCACGTCCCTATGAGATGACCTGCAGCAAGGGCCAAAATTGCATCACTGTGATAAATACTGGGGTTGTCATTAAGCTGCTCTGATACAATGCAAAGGAATCTGCTCTGCACTGAAGTTATTGCAGAATCGAGATAGTCTAAGCCATTTTTTGCATAAACACAGCTTGACCTGTACTATGTGCAGATAACCGCTATTTAGGATTGAAAAGTTCTGTGCCAACAAAAACTTAGCCAGCAAAATGACACAGTAAAACAAATACAATCAACTAATAACAACAAAAAATGCTATATGGTTACCCCATTTCCTTTACAAGAAAACAATCAATTTAACAAAGAAACAAAATCAATGAAATATCATCCATTCCCCAGCCACCACTTGCTTTCTTCCCTGAACTCTGGATCTTTTCATTCTGTCATGTAACACATAAATGACAACCAAAAGGTCAGGAACAATGGCCACACCTCTCTTCTTCTCCCCTCCCTCAGGAGTGAGACCAATGAAAAAGATTTCTAAGGGTAAGTGCATACAAATCACATGTACTTGGCTGTCTCAGGGAATTTTCAATTTGAATCTTATTGATAAAATGAACAAATGCTGAAAATGTCCTATAAACAGAACGCACAATGGACTGTTGATACGGTGTTTATCCTTAACCAGCAAGACAGACTGATTTCACTTTAGGCTTCACCACTCAGCAATCATTGAGCTCTTTTCATACAGCCAAGATAACTAGCGTATCTCACAATAGCATGTATTGTATGCAGACAGAATAAATGACAGTTTGGGGCTGATATAATTTTTATCTTCATGAGTGAGGAAGTTAACTTGTAAGTAGCACAGTTGTGATTTCTGCTTCCTAGCAAAGATAAACGTCATATCAGACCCACAACATCATGTATTTTCTACACATACATAAGCACATGCACAGATACTTTCTTTATACATGTGTGCACAGAAATCCAATTGGCTGCTCTTTATTAGAGCTCAATTTCTCTTACCTAAAGCATATTTTTAGTATAATAATTTGAAATGCTTGCTACTGAATTTCTCTATCTACAGTTACCTTGCAACACTGAGATGCCTGAGTATTTTCCTCTACCTAAACCCCTGTTGTTTCTCAGTTTTTAATGCCATTATATAGCAACTAATATTAAATGGTGACTTTTTTTGGTAGCCACTGTATTTCACATAATTCAATATTGCAATAATTGTATCAGCTCCAGGTAGCAGGAGACCAATAGAATTTAAATCACTTGGAAATCCTCTCTTCCAAGTGAAATGAGGTTTAGGATTTTAATTTTTTTAAAGAAGAAAATTTAGGATTGCAATGGTATAAACAGTAAACTTGCTTTTTTTTGCAGAATGAGCAAAAAAACCCAAAAAAAACCCCAAACCTCAAAATCAATCTCTTCATCAGACATTTTTCACTATAAAGAAAAGAAATTTGAGTAGTACCTTATTTCTGAAAAAAATCAGTATTGCACTGTTTTTCCTTTTAATTATGTAGCTTCAAGAAAATACTTTTAAAATTAACTGATAAGAACAGCAATCTTTTTTAAAAAGTGATACATTGTTATAAAGCCTTCCTAGAGGAATACAGTGCATGGTGCCTTTTATACAAGATCAGCTGTACGTACTGGTTGCTCACAGGTTTTAATCCCGATTCTATTAAAATGAATGGAAGTTTATTCATCAGCTTCAGTGGGAGTAAGATCTGTCCCTTTAAGATATGTTTACAAAAATTATGGAAAATAATAAACTTAGGAAGGATGTGAAAAACAGTTCTAGTAGCAAGGTTAATGTTTTTAAAGAAATCTCCACTGTAATGCCAGTATATTGACAAAATCACAGACCACACTACTAACAATAGTCAAATAGCAAGAAGCAGGGCATGCAAGGATTTTAATACCACATTTTCAGTTATTACTATAAAATTGTAATTAGGTAGTAAATTACAATGTTAATATTCACTTTGAACAAATAAGTGTTTGTAGTAGTAGAATTGGGCATTATTATGGTAGCATAGGGACCTATTCACCAAGCAAGGCATAGACTTTCTTCATAAAAGTTACTCTCCCCATTTTGTAGAGTTTGTTCTTATAAACTTTAGTTGCATGAAAGATTATCTCTTTACATGTAGTATTTGCTGAAGCCATCTTTGCCCAGATAGAAATCTATATTTCCCTGGTATCACAATCAGAAGGCTATTATTTCCACACAAAAAAAGTGGAAAGATATTTTTTTTAATTATACTAAAAACCCAAACTGGTAATTTATATAGGAACTCCAGCCTGAAAAGAAGAATTTACAACACTATAGTAATTGTGGGAAACAATGTGCACATCAACGATGCCTCAGTCACTGCATATACGCAACTAGTGACTGAAGAAGAGGCTCCTGCATCTGCTGGGAACTGCCCTACTCCAATGTTGGAAAGTCCCCATTTCTAGTAGTGCACAAATAAGAGGCAGCAGATGAATATCACACCTAAATATAGAAATCTCTTTTTTGTCAATGGCACAGGACAGAAGCTTGTCTTTTTGGACCTCCACCTAGTAATCCTACATTTGGCAGCAAGAGGAGGAAACATCTCTGGGACAGGCTGATTTTAAAACTTTGGTGATTGATTAAATCTGCTCAAGAGTTTGGAACATTAAAATAAGTCCCAGGAGAGATGGATTAGTGGGCAGAGGGCAGGTAAAGCTGCCAAAGGTTCATGATAAGTTCATTTATCACATGGGTCTGCAATTTATCACATGCCTCTCCAATTTTTCATACAGCCACCATTTATAGGAAGATGAAAGCCATGTGAAAAATTAGAGAGCCATGTAATAAATTAATTTGTTACTTGTGATTTCTAATGAATTAATCACATATCCATGCAATTTAATACATGCTTATAATCACATCTACACCTCTCAAGTTGTCCCGTATTTGTTCCTTGACAACACATGACAAAGACTCAAGGAAAACTAAGAATCTATTCAGATAGGACACTTAAAATGTGGATTTGATTAAATAGTGTAAACAACTCTTTCATCTCAGTTTCACAATTCTTTATTTCTGATTAAATAATTGTAACCCTAGGAGTGAAGAGAAGCCCAATTTGTGTGGCAAGTAGGTAATTTTGTGAAAAAGTGATGTCCTTCAAAGCAGTACAATCATCTCACCTATCCATCTCCCTAGGACTTAGCATATTCCAAACACCTGAATCCTTTATAATTTAAAACACTTTGTCAGAGATGTATTCCTCATCTTCCCTTTTTAACCCACTCTCAGCCTGGATTTCTTCTTCCAGAAAGGCAAGTGTGATTCAGTCCCTTCCTAGTAACAGTTTCCCTGCTTTGAAGTCTGATATTTTTCATGCAACACTGCAATTATAATACTAGTTTGGTAAGGAAAATGTCTCCTCTATAGACCTGTTCTTTTTTTTGTTGTTGTTTTTAAAATGGTAACACTGTGCAATGACTGGTACTAATTGCACTATAACAACCACAGTATGTAACTAAGACTACTACATCACCAATTGGAAACAAAATCATATAAGCTAAGTGTTTAACTAGTTTGGATAAGATCCATTATTTTCATTAATGGATCTCATTTTTATTTTATTGGGTTTTTTTACTATCAGATTAAAAGCACATTTTTTATTGTTTTTCCTAATGCAATCTTGTGTGATATGTTCAGAATGAATGGAATAGTTATTGTTTTAATTATTTTTTCATTTTGTTTTTTATCTTGTTTCTGTTTCTGTTATTTACAACATTTAAGTTTACTACCATACCATTTATTTCATAGTATGTGTGCATCTGTGTCTGCATATACGGTAAACATGTATTTTATTTATATATGTACATAAATATATACCCCCACATATACATATGCAATTATACAATATATTATAAAATGTATTCTTTCAGAAGATAATAGGTCTACATAATAAAAAGTGACTGCACTGTTATATAAGCTTTATCTGTATTTACATAGTTTGAATCATACTTCCTCCCACTTCAGGTGCACACAGAGAAATTAAACTCACATTCCAAAGTAGGATAAAAAGTTGAGCTACTTCTACTTACTGTGCTTTAAAAATAGTAAAAATCTATCTTTAAATGTTTGGATCAAATTCCAGTAGACCTCAATGTACAATATCAAAAAGACATGGAGGTCACTTCTGGGAGGTAAAAGTAACTTGTAAAATTAGATATGGAAAATCTTGAAATCCAGGCCCTATTGTGAAATCTTGTTTCCAATGAAACTCATTATAGCACTGTGATTAATATCAATTGGAACAGGTCTTCACCATCATTTCATAATATAGAATATAACCAATATTAAACTCATGCCACACTTGACTGTAGTCCAGAGCCGTCCCTTGTGGGGGGGCAAATTGGGGCAACCGCCCCAGGCCCCGTGCTTTGGGGGGGCCCTGCAGACAGTGCTGTACAGGCCCCGTAGACAGCGTCATTGGCACATACCAAGGGTGCCACCACCCCTTGCAGCTGCCATACTCCAGCCACTTGCCTCCTGCCCCCCTGCCCCTGCTCCATGCTGCAGCCACTTGCCACCCCTCCCGCCCCGCACAGGCCCTGCACAGGCTGATATGCCCCGGGGCCCGCAAACCCCTAGGGTCAGCTCTGCTATAGTCAGCCACATATTTGTTTATGTAACTATAAATTATTCTATAGTGTTTTTCACATTGAATTCTGAAAAGACGTTCTATAAAGTACCCCTGAACAATGTGAACATGCAAGCCTGCTACACAGGGTACAAATCCTGCAGGCATATAGTTAGTAGCAAGAAAAAACTTTTGTGTAGGTAATATTGGAAATTCCTGACCAATAGGGACAAAAAAACCATGCTCCAACACTGAAGGTAGAACAGATACAATTAACAAACTAAAAATGGAGCAAAGTTAATTTGCATCATCTGAGGACCTGGTCCAAACTGCATAGGCTGCTATATCACACTTTCAATTTACCTTTTTATTTATTCCTTACCCCAGTGAACTGAGAAAAATACTGCATATTTTGTAGAAGTACCTGTATGATAAAAATGTTAAAAACTATTATCCACAGATCTCTGAATGCCTGCATCATTCAGCATTATTCTGAAAAACCAAAAAAGGACAAGCACCAAGGGATACAGGAAAATAATTAACAATTGCATTAATTAAAATCAGCGCAATTGAATATATTATGAGTATGTGTCAGACAGAAAACAACAGCAATTATCAAGCATACTCTCAGATCGACACTTCCCTGGGTTTGACTTTCATAATAACCTCCCAGAGAGAACAAGCAGCAAAGTCAGGAATATTAGTTAGACCAATATATTTATATTGCTGACCATTTTGATGGCCATGATAAATCCACCATGCTTCTTAAATAACACATCCTGGTACAGTAGAACCTGGACCATTTATACCCAAATGTTTCTTAACCAATTCATTCATTGTAGGTAACTGAGCAAAGGGCAAACCAGACAGCTATTTCCTAAAGCTGCTGCTTCAATGGGCATAGCTTCCCCACTCAGCTGAAGCACATCAGCTATCCCACACAGCGGAGCCGAGAAAAGGGGATCTTTGAAATACAAGCCACAGCTATCAACTCAGCAAGCCAATGCAGCTGTTGCCCATAACTTTCTATAACCCCCAGCTGGTTCCCAAACTCTCATGAACTATCCAGGCCTTATTATACTTCTAATTGTGTAATTGTTATGCTTGTTACCCTAAATCAGCATACATGTGTCCAACTTCATGAGGCTTGTTTAAACTTCCAAGATCTCTGCTATAAAGATATCAATAAGGCCTAGTCTTCATGTTCTCTTAGCCACCTTTATCACTCTTATTACAGCATGACTAGGGTCCTTATATGGAAACCACTCCAGAAACCAAGCTTATCCAGCCATTTGTTTTCCATAAATATCATTCAGACATTCTTTAATAGACTTGCTTATGAGGGAGTGGCTCCAGTTTCATGGGCAAAGTGGTCTATATAGACTACTGGCTTCACAATATTATAAGCCTGATTTATTTTTAACTGGTGACTTCATCCCAATAAAATTTCTATCTATTACCTCCAAAATGTTACCAGTGAATGTTTAAAGTTGCAGATAATTCTGTCTCAGAAAAACTACTGTTTGGAAGAATACCAAGATGTATGGTGTTAGTTTACTAAGGAACTAGGGGCTAAGGTATCATAAGCAAGATGGCATTTCATGGAGGCTTTGTGATAAATAATGAAACAGATAGTACAGTTCATGGAGGTGGGATTTTCAAGCCCATCAGAGTTGACCAAGTGAACATTACTCAGTTAGGGTAATAATGACTGCTTTAGGATCTCCCACCCAACGCATCTACTGCACCTATAAGCTTAGAGGGAGCTAATAAAATTTTGTGAAATCCTTGTGGCCTCATCTCGGAGGCTATAAATCATCCTAAAAGCATAGTACTTGTTGCAATGTGGTAGTAATAAACAATGAGAAGATCTCATCCCACTAAAAAGTAGGAAGGAGATTGAAATAATAGGGGTGGAAGAGTAATACCTATCATTATCTCGATGCTAGATAAAATCCCTGGGGTGTGTACAGTCACTTGCTGTAACTGGTGAATGTAGGCCAGGAGTGGTGTGTGCAGCAGTTAATCACCACCAGGAGCACTACGTGCAGCCATCTGTTGTGCCTGGGAGCTGCACCGATCAGCGGGAACTAGGAGGCCTCAAGGGGCATTGGCAGGTCCGCAGAGAGCAGGGGGTGCCCAGTCAAGGGGAGGGTGGAAATAGCTTAGTCCCAGGGCTGGGGAAAGTGGCTGGGCTTTTCTAGTCCCAGTACTGGGCAGCAAAGATGTACAGGTGTTTGCAAGATCAAGTAAACCCCTTCATAGACCTCAAGCTAAGTTAGTAAACCAACTCAGGTGAACTAACTTAGATTGGGCATGCCATTTTTTGGTTAATGTAGGCTCTCTACTCACCTGTACAATCAGGCATTTATAGCAATTTAACCCTAATTAGCTCAATCTAAATGTAATGCCCGTACATCCCTTCAGACTAGGGGTAATGCCCCATTCCTCTCTAATTCTGGATGTATAATAAAACACACATTTACTGTACTTAGGGTAAGAAACACAAATAGCAAACATTCTCTGTAGCTTTAAGCATTATTTATATCCCAAGGGAGATCATTTGCAGACTGTCTGGCAACTATTTTTTTCCAATATAGCCATAATTGCATAGACAGAAAATAAACACAGATTTACGTAGTTTCATCTACCAAAATCTCTGCCTCACAGGAGGGTAAATACAATTCAATGCACCTTTAGCAAAAATCATCCTCATAGGGAGGAAAAGGGGGAGCTTTGCATACACAGGGTTATATAAACATTTATGAATATGTGTCTCTATGTAAGAGGCAGTCGTTTTTGCTCCATCTTTTTCTGAGAGATGATGCAGTGAAACAAAGTGATCATCTTTTTGCATCCATTCAGATCTACAAGGAAAGCCTTCCTGTCTTCTTCTCACTCTTGTAATGGAGTCAGGTGCAGAAACCCCTTTTTAATTGCCCCTCCAGAGTAAAGCACCCATATAGGAAAGACAAGCTGGCCAATGCTATGGATTTTGGGGGTAGGGGGGAGATTTTGGGGGCACTTTGGTGAGAACACAAGTACAGTTGCAGGAATCCGGAAATTTTAATCTGGATGAACTTTCTAAATAGGATGAGGACATGAGAGCTGCTGGATGCATTTGTATGAAGTGAAATATAAGCCATACTTCTGAGTGAAATATAAGCTATTTTACTACACAAAGAAATGAAGGTAAAACATACAGGAGTATGGAAAGCAAGTTGGGTGCCCCACAATTCAGGGGATGTGACCTATAATCGTTTCAGAAGAAATGTACCTAAACAATTCAGCCTAAGGCAGGTATGCAAAATGGGGAACCTGTCTGAGTGGTTAATGTTTGACAAAGAACTGAAGTCAGGCTTTGTCTGCCCTGCTTCGTACCCCAGTGCTGGGGCCCCAACACACCATATCCACCTGAGTCCACAGGCACACTACAAAATTGAAAATTCACCAGTGAGTTTGTCCCAAGCTCCTTCTCAGCAGCTGAAGACCTGAGAGTACTCATTGATGTACTGCCAGGCATGAAACATGCCTGCAGGCTTGGGTGAGTTGCATATAGGCCAGACACACTTGGGGACCTCAGTGCTGGGACCCACTAATAAAGTGGTGTAGGCAGGCAACTCCTTAAAAGTTAGGAAATGCTAAAATTTAAGATACCAAAGCAATTTGAATTCAGCTGCATTATGCACATGTGTTATAGCTCAGTCTTTAATTAGATGACCACATATTTTTTCCACATTGGAGCATTTCCTCCAGGGTTTGTTTTATACAAAGAGCTTGTTGTGTATACTGTACACATATTGTAACTTCATGTACTACATATTTAATAGCAATTCTCATCTTCTAAGACATACCCATGGTTCAGTTGTTCATTAAGCAATTTTTAAAGAGTTTTATGACCCCATGAACAATATTTTTTTGTGGAAGCAGACTGAATTGTATGCTGTGATAATTACACCAAACTAATTGTAGGTAAAATTAGCAAAGGGTCAGACCAATTTGGTTTCACAAGAAAATATATGCCTTGCTTACACCTTAAACGATCTCTAGCAAATTAATCAAGTAAAACTGAATCTCTTTAAATCAACATATATAATTTACTGTACACTTGCTGTGAAACAGAAAGTTTTTACATTGCTTTGAAAAATGGAAACTTACTAAATGTTTTCTGATTATCATTCTGGTATAAATTACCATTTAACCTAACCCCAGAGAATCAAGCAATACGAGTCTTTTTCACTTTACTAGTATATTAAAATGGTATTCAAATACAGCAAATACAGAGAAATACTGACAGTGTTAATACCCAAAGCACTATAGCAGTTTTTTATTTCATTCTTTTCAACCAACTGTAGCCTCATCCCTGCATTTTTCTGTAATATAACAGCAGTTAGAGATACTTTAAACTTCTCATTCCTAGAACGTGAAATTCATCTCATGGTGATAAAAGTCCTGCACACAACATGGGCTCCATAGTGGAGCTTTTGTGAGTAAAGGAGTTTCCTGTGGAGGGGACACAGGATGGAAAGAAATTCCATTCTTCAGGTGTGCAGTGTGGGAAAATACTGTTTGCTGGCACTACGTAGAAAAGCCTAAAATAGGCTAAAGAAGAGGCCATGGACGATTAGATGATATGAATCTCATGATGCCTCTGGTGCTCAAAAAATACTTTTCAATGGCTCAATGTACAGTTAGGAGGAGATATCAAGTGGGTTCTCCTGGGGGCTGCTCTGGGTCCAATACTGTTTAACGTTCTCATTAACGACCTAGTTCTGGGCTGCTCATCCTCCATCTGACAGGCCAATTCTGGCCCACAGAGGTCCCCCATGGGTCAGAAAACTTGGGAGTGGGGACCAGTGGAAGCTTCACATGCTGTCCAGCTTTGTCCAGCCATTGCAGTGAAGGGGGAATCAGGACCACATTTGTCACCCAAACATCTAGATGAGGCCAGGCTACTCCCCCTACCCCTCTCATTGCCTGCACAGCTAGATCAGGGCCACTCTACAATGCCCACCCATGCATGTGGATTGGGGCTGCTCCACCCTGCCCCTGCCCTGAGGCAGATGAATCAAAGTCAGGCTGCACAACTCCCCACAGCCGGATTGGTACCAGCAGCCAGATCCAGCTCACGGAGGGACCTTGCACCACTCCTGAAGCACATATGGTGAAAAGGCTGAGCACCACTGATCTAGATGATAGGATTGAGTGAAAAGCTTGGGCACCACTGTTCTAGATGATGGGATTGAGTGCATGCTTAGCAAATTTGTGGATAACATGAAGTTGGGTGGAGTTGCAGATATTTGGAAGGGCTAGGCTAGGATCCAGAATGACCTGGATAAATAAAAGAATGGTTCAAAATCAGTAAGAAGAGATTCAACCAGAAGAAGCAAAAAGTTGGGAAAGAATAGTTGGATACATAAAACTGGACTTGGGAATGACTGGCTAAGCTACTGTACTGCAGAAAAGGACTTGGAGGTTGCAATGGACCATAAGCTGAATATGAGCTAATAATGTTTTCTTGCTGCAAAAAAAAGCAACAGTATTCTAAGTTGTATTAACAGAAATATTGCTTGCAAATCAAGGGAACCTGGAGTACTATGTCCAGTTTTGGACCTCACACTTCGAAAAAGATGCAGACAGAGTAGAAAGAGTCCAGAAGAGAGAGACAAAATGATTAGAGGTTTGAGATGCATGAGGAAAGGCTGAAGGAATTAGGACTATTTAGTCTGGAGAAGAGAAGACTAAGTGGGGATTTGACAGCACTTGTCTGAAGGAGTGATTATAAAGAGGCTGTAGGGGAGACAGGATGAAAAGCAACAGACTCAAACTGCGGCAGGAGAAATTTAGAATGGAGATTAGGAGGAACGTTCTGCCTATGAGGGTGGTCAAGCATTGGACAGACTATCTAGAGAAGTTGTGGAATCTCCATCCCTGGAAATTCTCAAGAGAAGATTAGACAGGCTCTTGACTGGGATGGTTTAGTCAAGGATGCTCCTGCCTTGAGCAGGGAGCTGGACCCAATGGCCTCATGAGGTCCCTTCCAACCCTACTTTTTTATGATCTTATGACTTCCATGAAAAATTAATTTAATGGCTCGACAGCTACTGGAGTATTTTCCCAACCTAAAAGTTGTTCTTTGGAAGATCAGCAAGAGAGGTTAGGGAATTTCCCTGCATTTTGCCCTTTGAATATGGACTTCATTTTACAGCAGTTAAGTTAACATTTCACATACCCACTGGGCACGTCTACACAAGATGCTGCTCTACTCAGGACTTAATTTTGTACCTGTAAATACAAGTAGCAAATTAACTCCTGAGTAGTTACTGCTCAGTAACACATGTGTAGATGCTGACCATGAGCAAATTTGCTCCCGGTCAGCCCCAGCCCCAGGGGGCCACCTGAAGCCTATCCTCAGGGCCATGGGGCTGGGAGCTTCTCCTGCCCCAAGGCTAGTACAGCTCTTTGCCTGCCTCAGCCCCAGACCCTTAAAGGCCGGCAGGGATGCCAGGGCCCTGGGCTGCCTTCAGCCAGCCTTTGAGCACTGCATGTTGCAGCAGAGGCCACAGGCCAGCAGCAGTAGCCTGCTCACACCACAGTGCTGGGCCCAGGTACACCATCACCAAGCACCTGCCTGTCCTGTGCCATCATGCTGCATTGGGTGCTGCAGGAAGCTGCCAGGCCCGGCACCAGGTCCCACTCCAGCTGTCCCCAGACCACCTGTAGCAGCCTGCCTGGGCCCCACCACTGGTGCCCCAAACAATATTTCTGCGTGCCTGTCTGTCCCATGCTATGGCCCTGAGCTGGGCACTGCATGCACCTACACAGGCCGAGCAATACTGGGACTGTCATGCGCAGGCCCAGAAAGCTGTTGAGGGAGCCACACTGGCATCCTCCCCAATGCCACACAATGCCTCCAAGAGCTACAACTAGTCCCAGGAGGATACCGTGGACCTCATGGCACTGTGGGGCGAGACTGTGGGGTGAGGCTGAGGTCCTCAGCCAGTTGGCGCAAAGTGGAAGCTCCACTGCACACATCTATGAGGGCCTGTCAGGCCACATGTGGGAGCATGGGGCCAACTGAACAGGTAGCCTATGTGCAGCCTTCAATCCTGGATGGTCAGGTGGGCCCAGAGGCAGTGGGGCTGGAGCCCCAGGAGCAAATGGATGGCACCGTCCAGGTGCGTGACATCAGCATCCCTGCCCAGGTCTGGGCCACAGCAGGGTAGTGGCAGGGAGCCTGGTAAGGCAGAGTAAGCATGGTCAGAGGGTTGTGCCACATGGTGAGGGGGGTGGCCAGGTACGAGATTGACCTGGGCCAGGCAGTGGTCGCCACGGCAGCATAGTAAGGCAATCAGAGTGGTCATCAGGAACCCAGGGCACTAGACATCACTCTTGGGATCTGGGGCTGGAGCAGCCATAGCGCAGTGGGCACAGACTCTGATGACAGAGTTGCAGCATGCTCACACAGCACTCTGCATGCTGCTCTGGGCCAGGAAAGCAGGTGGCCAGGGAGCAGTATGCAGAGCTAGCTTTCAAACATGGCCACTGACCACAGGCAGCTGCAGCTGGAGCCTCAAGCTCCCTTTGGCTGCTGCAGGGATGGAGGGGGCAGAAGCAGACTGCTGTCATGATCAACAAATCTGTTTCCAAATCTCTGTTTGTGTAGACACCTGATCAAGGTGGGCCTACTCCAGAGTAAACTGCCCAGCAGCACTTGCATATGTAGATGCACCCACTATATCTACAAAAATAGTAAAACAACTTCATGCCTAGAGAAAAGATATATGTGCTAATTAGACCCTAGGCATTCCCAGAGGCAGACATCTTGCATGATATTTCCAAGTAGCTTCAGTTCTGGCCAGGTATTCATAGGGCTATTTTAAGTGCAAAAGCCACAAGAGATGCAATGAATCAGTTCAACTTGGACCAAAAACAAGTGAGAGAAGTGAAGAATAGTTAAGCAGAATGCACTAGATTTCTTGAAGCAAGGTTATTTTCCTCATTTTATAATACCAATTACTTCTGTTTCCCCATCTGTGAAAGGGGGACAATGATATTTAACCCATGTACCACATACAGGCAAGAGAGACTAAAAATAAAAATGCTTTGTGATGTTGTTATATGTAATAGATGGATCTAAATAGTGCTGTATCCAATTACTATTACATGTTTCTTTGCAAATGTTGTTAAAGAATTGTGGGATTAAATGGCCAACTGTGTGCAACAGATATAATAACAGGATGAAAAAGTAGACAAACATACAAATATGCACACAGATTCACTTATATGCTCCTTTGCCTAATAGTTGCAAGTACACATCAGGAGTCAGGGCAGCAGGCAGGCTAAATTGCCCCAGCTAGCACTGATTGCCTGCATGGGCATAGCTACCTACTGTTCAACAGAACAGATGCCCGTTTGTCTAGCTCTGGGCTTCTGAGTCTGTTTCTAGTTTCCTGGATCCTGCTTGTTGGGTCTTAATTTCCCAGATCCAGTTCCTGCCAGCCTACTGACTCCTTGTTCCAGACTCCAGCTGTTATCCAATGCTGCTGTTATCATCCATGCAACTCAGTACACTTGCTATCCATCCCTGTAACAGTCAACTGAAGTGATGGGTAACAAACGGGGTTAGCTGGAATTGAGACCATAGTATCTGCAAGTATGTGGCCCTAATACTGTAGACCTGGTCCCTGGTATCGGCTTCCATTGTACTATGCAGAAGTTGGTCAGTACCTTTCAAGACAGGGCTTATTTTTGCAGGGTGCTTGAAGGACTGAACCCATAGATTGGATGTCATTAAGCTAAAGGCAGTGCCTGAAGAGCAACATAAGTAGGTGTAGCAAAAGCCTGCACTAAAGTCCTGTGCCCTAGCCATTCCAATGATGGGGGCTATATCATTAGCTGTGTGATAAAGGGTAGATTTTGCCTTCCCATTCCCTTCATTCCTCACTGAACAGAAACCTGACTGTGCAAGCTCTTTGTTCCAGACCTCTTTGGCCCAGAACTGCCAGCCCATTACCCCTTGCTTTGGACCTGCTGGCTCCTGACCCCACTCTGCTTTTGTCTCCAGTCTAGACTGGTCTTCTGAGAGTTGGTTTCTGCCTCGTGATTTTTAGTTTGCTGATAGGTCCTTTATAGCTACAGCTGCTGATTCCTGACTCTTAACTCAGTCTGGATCTTGTCTGTTCCTAACCTTCCCTGGGTTATGACTTTCTAGGGCCAAGCCCTGACTGTCCATATCCTGGTCAAACCCCTGACAATAGGGCAAACTTACTTGCACAAGAAAATTAGAAAAGTTGAGCGCCACTGTATTCTCAGAAATAGTGGGCACATCTACACGAGACGCTACTGTGCAGTCGTTACTGTGCGTTTATTTCGTATTTGCACTAGCAAGCATGAAATAAATGTGCAGTAACCAGAGTTACTGGGCAGTAGCACCAGCAAAAATCTTTTAGGTGATGCTACTATGCAGTAACCTAATAATACTGCACAGTAACATATTAGCACTGTCTGTGCTGTGATGAGCTACTGTGCAGTATTTATCAGCTACTGAGCAGTCAGCGTCTCATGTAGACATGCCCAATAAGGCCAAGGGACTACTTGGATATCCTGTGCTCTGTGGAAGAAGCCTCAGTCCTATTCAACAGCTGGGCAGGATCCGTATCTATCAAGAGAACACTAAGAGGACTAGCTGTCACACCAAGAGAGCACCACAACCTTCAATGCAACCAAGGTAGAATCAGGCCATGACAGGAGATATGACATGACTGCTGAGTATCCAGAATATTCATCTGCATCAAAGTGGAAGGAAACCTTCTGAAACAGGGCCTGGTCTGACAAATATTTGAAAGATGTCTGATACAAAGGAAAGTGCAAAGATAAATCCATGGTATCATTGTGCTCAGTGTGAGCAGGAAACATGCTGATACTGCCTACTTGGGTACGTGCAGTTTTGCTCTGAATGAAAGGCTTATTTCTTCCCTTTATCACTTGAAATACTTTTTCTGGAATGTTCCCAATTTGATATGAATTCATATGAATTCACATAATATCAAGTCCTTTATTTTCAGGTTCTTCTAATGGCAACTAAAGTCTCCATAAATTAGCACTTTGGCTAGTCAATGATTACCCATGGCCAAAACCAAAATCAGGTTGCAAGGGACAATACATGTATGAAGTTTGCAGTAGAGAAAAAAAAAACATGGAAAATGCGTGGGGAGCTAAACAAACTGACCAACTGATGTGCATTTTTCAATGGGAGAATTCAATATCCCAAGGAGAACACTAGGTCAGGTTTATATTCAGTGGGAAAAAAATATTTAAAGGAACAAATCTTTAAAAAATTAGTTCCAGATTGGAACTAAGTGTCAATATATTGAAACTATAATGACAAATCTGGAAAAAAAATAAGAACTAACAAAATATGTTTTTCAATGATGTTCATTTCCTTTCATCTTGTATATAAAATACTGAATCAATTTATAGGCAAGTAAAATATAATATATACAAATTAATATTATAATAAATATATTGAAAATAAGTTACTTGAAAGTATGCTGTCAAAACAAAATGTGCTCGTATAGTTGAATCTAAATATTTTGACTTTTTCATCCATCAAAAAATTTCATCCAAATTGACATATTCCCACAAAACATTTGGATATTGAGAAGACAGGTTTGCTTGGTTTTCTTCCCCCAAGAGGAAATCATTCTGTTGAAATTTTTTTCAACCATCTGCAATGTATCCAAGGATTCTCTCAGAGCCCTTGAAGGACACATCCATTACACTTTGACTGCTTAAAGCCAAATAGCTCATATTTCACATTTTCCTTTAGGATAAAATATTCATTGCATTTACAAAGTGTCCTAGTACAATCTTCTCTATTGCCTTTATCAATAAAAGTATCAATAATGTCACATGCATGGTTACCATTCCGTTGAAGAACAATTGTTCATTTTTATTATCAGTAATATTTAAAGAAATTAGGAGCTGAAGCCTTTGTCACTTAAGAAGGACCTAATCCTACAGCTCTGTCACAAATTATTTGCAACCGAGTAGGAGCTCTGCCTCAGTGGGGACGACACCTGATTCAATCCTAAATTGTTGTTTCCTGTATTAGTAATGTCTAGGGGCCTCTTCTGCAATAGATTGCTTAATGAGTCAGCAAGTCCTAGCAGAGAGTATGCTGGACTGGGACCTGGGAGATCAGCTCTGCCACTGACCTTCTGTATATGACATTTGGCAGGTTACTTCATCATGCTTTGCCCAGGTTTCCCCTCTGATTCTTTGTCTATTTAAATTATAAGCTTTCTAAAACAGAGATTGTTCATAATACCTAGGACAATGGGCATCTGGACCCTCTAGACAATAGAATAACCAATTAATTATTAATACAGTGAAACCAGCTAGAGTACTTCCCCAACGGGTAACTCTGGGAGCAACTGTACCTTAAAACTTGTAACCGGCAATGAGTTCTGGCAAAGATTCTGTCTTAAAATAGATTTGTGTAGATTGAATTCAGTGAAATAAAAATGTATCCATGATGAAACATATACTGGACCAATCAACTTCTTCAGTTTTTGTTTTTCAAAAATGTAGAGGGGAAAAGGAATGATAATATTTGCCCTTTCACCATAAGAATGGGAAAGCAGGTGACTCCCCATCACTTTGATTGAAAAGGTTTAGCAACGTGTGTTAAAACACCTCACACGTTTGCTGATTAATGCCTACACATTTCTAGGATGGAAATAACAACATATCATGCAGTGCTGAATAGCAGATTTTCAAGGAACAAAGGGATACAGATACATAACTTCTGCATATCAGAAGAGGGCACTTTAAGGAGAAAAGATGATGCTACAAAGACACACACCATTTATAAAATCTTTAAACATTGGCTTCAGCAAAGTAGCTACAAGAAATGCCCTCAGAGATACAAAATCTAAGAAAAATAGTACTGGCATCTAATTACACTAGTGCAGTTTGCTGCTTTTATCTGTAATTGGACTGTATAGTCTTTCATTCTAATTTACTTTACATCTAAACTGTGATAATCAAGACAAGCAGAACAGAATGGCCTGTAACTGGCTATACCACTGACACCAGTTAATGCCTAATTATAACAACTAAATTAAAGATGTGACTGTAAAGAGGTTGAGTATCAGTTTGAAGCATTTAATTCTGTAGAAAGAAGTAGAGATTTTAAATCCTAAGTAAAAAAAAAAAATCAATATTATGGCTCGTTATATTGGTATTGCTAAACAGATTAATGAAATTAAGTATTTTTTTAAGTTTTATCATGATGTAAAGATGCCTTTTAATGAAGAACCACTACAAAGAAGGAAATTCACATTCCAAACCAATTTATAAAACAATCTAATCTGGACAAAACAGTATGGGGAATTGACTTTCTTATGATATCTCTGCAGGTTGCATGATGCGCAACATGACTGCAGATTTACCACTTCATTCTGAAAAAAACATGCAAGCAGCGTAAAAACAGAGTGTAAAATGGAAGGGAAATCCAGGACCCCAGGAATCTTCTTGGCATAAATCTAGTTTTTAATTATAATCTTTTTCAAAACTCCAAATACAAATTCATTCCCTTAGAAAGGCAGGTTAGCCAAAAGAATAATGTTTCCTGCCAGAATGCACGCAAGTAAAGAAAAGGAGTTTAGGATCCCTCAGCACTGTTGAACTGTAGCTAGTATAAATTTTAAACACTCTATCTCAGAGAATACAGTGTAAATTGGTCATCTACACATTCATTGACTAGTTAAGAATTAATTTGCTGGGAGCTGAAATAGAAGAAACAATAAAAATGTTCATTGTTAGTACCTTTGCTAAAATACTCTGTAATACTCTACCAGTAAGCAAGGGACTTAAATGACAAGCCAGTTTGTTGATCCTGGTGCAGAAAGGGCAAGAAGGTGTAAAAAATATTTGATATAGAGAGTAGTAACAGAACATCAGCCAAACAAAGTGTTAAACTGCTGAACTTACCAGCAGCACCATGGACCCTATATGGCCTGGGCCCTACATACCTAAGAGATCGCCTCTTCCATTGTGTGTGTATGATACTTTAATATTTCATCTGTTCTTATGACTTTTGGGAGGAGAGCAGTTCAGAAATCAAAAAAAATCAAATAAAAATAAAAGTAAATTATATTTTGCTAGAGGCAAGGATTTTATGGGTGATATCTCTTATCAGACAAACTGTATAAAACTCGTGCATTTTTCCTGAACTATCACAACTATAACATCACCCCGATATTACCACAATATTTTTCAGCTTTCACCATGTGTGGAATAGTCTAAGGCAGAGGGTTCATCTTTAAGTTAAAGAACCAGACTTGCCCATTGGGATTCAGCTCCCAATTCTACTACTTACATCCTTTATGATCAGAAAGTCACTTAACCTTTCTGTGAGCCATTGTAAAATGGGGATAATGATACCACTTTTCTCATATGCTTGGTTTATTTTTTAGACTGTACTCCTGCGGGAGTAGGGCCCATCCTGTGTGTCTGTACAGGGCCTCACTGTCAATTATTGCTCGGGTGATACTAGAGTATAAAATTCTATATTGCTGAAATGAAATTTATTGTAGTGAAAATGAAAGTCATTTGAGGGACTAGAAAATTCCAAATCCTGTGTCATTTCTGTGGTACCCATATGGTACTGATGGGTCTCAGGGCCCCTCTACACATGCAAGTAAAGGTGCAATGGGATCTAATGCACAATCCACAAAATCAGGTCTCCTGCCATGCCACACATGCACAGCAGGAAGTGCAACTGTGGGATCATGCGTTAAATTCCACTGTGCCTAATCACCAGTCCAGGGGAAGCTCGGGATCATGATCCCAAGCTGCCCCTGCACCAGCTCCCAGGGCTACGAGCCCTGCAGCTGACAGAACTCACAGCGAGGGCAGTGTTTCCCATGGTACCGCCACTGCGAACCCCACAGCTGACAAGGCTCACAGAGGAGGCAGCACCAAGACTGCTACCACTACTCTACTGCGAGCCTTGTCAGCTGCAGGAGCCCTTGGCCACACATTCAACTAATGGTGTGATTAGAAACAAGCCACAAAGTTGTTACACATTTTTTGTGGAATAACTTTGCAGTTTATTACTTGTTTTATCATGCCATTAATTGGCTGAACACATAGCTGGGTCTCAACTTAAAGGGTGCCATGCTACTCAAGCCCCTGAAAAAAACCTAATGGTTTAACTCCTTTGACACCTTCATTTTAGCATTAAGACTAGGTCATATGATATAGCAAGGAGGAAGAGGAGGATGCACCCACCATTTGCATTAACACTTCTTCAGGGACTAGAATATGATGGAAAAGGATTATATTTAGATATTTTAGAAGTAAAATAGGATTTAAGCCTTACTGTTCTTGCCTCTGCTAATTAGGAGACTGATCAAACAGAGCATCTGCAGTCTTCTGCAGGAGCCCCAGTTTACCAAGTCCTGCTTCAAAAAAACAGCAGCAGACATAGCATCTCAGATTTGTTTGTATTATTATTCTTATTACAAGCAGATAGATGTGACCTTTCCACTTTGTTTATTGTATAGTAAAGAGTAGCAGAAGGATAAATCCCAGAAAGAATGACTTCTATTTAGATCACAAAAATTTAGTTCCATTTAGATGCTTCCATTTAGATAAAAAAAAATTAAAACACAATCTAAAGATCATCAATGGCTTTTTCTCCCCTTCCACCTATTATTTAGTAGCAATGAACTAGTGTTTTAATTTAATGTTGTGGATTAAAATTAAGTGCCAATTCACAGCAAAATGAACAAAGAAAGTATGACCATCTTTTTACTGAAAATGAAACAAGCGGTTTTACGTGCAATGTCATGGCCACACTTATTTATAAAGAATAATAATTCTAATTGTAATATTGTAGAATATATACATATTATAGCTCTTTTCAATGGTAGTCGCAAATAAGCAACGTTCAAGCAACCTTATGTGCCTAATACGTTCTCCCAAATTTCCTTCAGTTTCATAAACTTAATATGCACAATTAGTGTGGTTTGGCTTTCAAAAATACTGGATAAGAAAATAACTTAAGTAGAAATACATGCAGAGTTCCTAGCTCTGTTATAACCAGGACTTCTTTCAGGTTCTCTACATTTCTGCTGCCACTGAAAATAAATATCAAATCACAACATGACTATTTCTTATTTGAATTTGATAGTATGAATGATAGAAGATCAGTGACATAGATTGTCACTTGTAAAAATGTGTCTTGTTTATTTTTAATAAGTCAGAAACAGAAAGCTCAATTACTTAGAAAGAATGCGTTTCATAGCAAACTGATCAAATAAAAAATGATATAGGTTTGTATCTTGGCTTAAAGAGATGTTTAAAATTTCTAGTATTCTACACTTCAGACACTGATCTTCTAAGGGTCTTCTATTTCCATCTGTTTCATTCTGCAATTCTCAAGAAGTGTTTTTTTGGAAAAGTGTAGGAGTCTGGCATTAAAAATGACTATGAAACAGACCTTACTAAATCATATTGGTATATTTCTACTGTAACTAGTGACTTCCCATTAGTCTGCGTCTTATTAAGCATTCATTTTTACTATACCAAAAACATTACTAATACAACACAACAAAAATCAAGATGTAATAATATTTCAATGTTTTTTCCTTGTGTGACAATACAGAAGTCGTATCTTACCTTGTAAGATAGACGTGATAAACAGGCAATGGTTCTGAATTACAGACATACTGAAGTAAGGCACCAACCACAGTTTCAAATGTCCTAGAATAAAAAATGAACAGAAAGGGAGAAGTGGACAGGTACTTTATTTCACCTACTACCAGATTTTTTGTTAATTATCTACTGTGCTGGACTTGTGCCATTACCAACTTTCTAACAGCTCATGTTCAAGAAATTAGAGGAAGGGCACATTCAACTGAGGTCAAAAAACATTTCAAAAGCCTTTTTGCATAAGTGGTGTGCAGTTTTAACCTTTTATCCATGCATGTAGAAGTAGCAGTTTATTACAGACCTCCAAATCAAGAGGAAGAGCTTGACCAGGAACTCTGTAGAGAGCTGGCTTCATTGCAGGCAGGTCATGCCTGACCAACCTCATTCCCCTCTATAATCAGGTAACATACCACCTGGATAAGGGAGATGAGGTTGATATCATATACTTGGATTTCAAAACGGCCTTTGACTTGGTCTCCCATGACATACTCATGGAAAAATTGGGGAACTGTGGCCTCGACAATGGTCAGGTGGCTAGATAACTGGCTCTGAGAAAGGACCCAGAGAGTATTAATAGATGGAACTGAGTCAACATGGTACATGGTGACCAGTGGCATCCCTCAGGGTTCAATACTTGGGCCAGTGCTTTTAACATATTCATTAATTATTTTGATTCAGGTGTTGAATGGATACTAGCGAAAGTCACGGATGACACCAAATTATGGGGGACTGCAATCACGCTGGAAGTTAGGCTGAGGATTCAGGCTGACCTGGACAGGCTTGCAAGGTAGGCAGATCAAAATCTGATGGCATTTAACACCAAGAAATGTAAAGTGCTCCATCTGGGGAGAAATAACCCGCAATGTGCTTGCAGGCTCAGTGGTGCTACACTTGCTAGTACCACAACCGAAAGAGACTTGGGGGTCATGATAGACCTTAAAATGAACATGAGCCACCAATGTGATGTCGTAGCTGGCAAAGCAAATAAGGCACTGGCATACATCTACAGATGCATCTCAGCAAAACTAAGGATGTCATCCTCCTGCTCTACTCAGCTTTGATGACGCCACAGCTGGAGTACTGCATCCAGTTCTGGGTGCCGCAGTTCAGGAAGGATGTGAAGAAGCTTGAGAGAGTCCAAAGGAGGGCCATGCATATGATTAGAGGTCTGGAGAGCAAGCCATATGAGGAGAGGCTGAGAGACATGGAACTGTTCAGCCTGGAGACGAGAAGACGTAGAGGGGAATTGGTGGCAGCCTGTAAGTATATAAGGGGTGCATATCAGGGCCTGGGGGAGCATCTGTTCACCAAGGCACCCCAGGTGAACAGATGACAAGAAATAATAGTCACAAATTGCTAAAGGATATCTTTAGATTGGACATAAGGAAAAGCTTCTTTATGGTTCAAGTGTCCAGGGTCTGGAACAGACTTCCCCCAGATGTGGTACAAGCACCTACTTTGGAAATCTTTAAAAAAGTCTGGACATTCACCTAGCTGGGGTCATCTGACCTCAGCAGTATTTCCTGCCCAAGTACAGTGGGGCTGGACCTGCTGATCTCATGAGGTCCCTTCCAGCCCTTAACATCTATGAATCTATGAATGTACCAAGCCACAATAATGAACAATATTTTAAACAGACATTGACTGAAGAGTTCTCTCTGAGTACTTGTCAGGGATAATTGAGTAGTCATATGTAACTGCAAATACCAGGTAGGCCTATAACAGAGGTCAGGATGCTGCAGTATAGGGATGTGGCTGAACGCCTAGGGCAACACAGAAGCAACAACCAGTTGCTGCTGCAATCACAAATACAAACATGTAGCTGCTGGTAGCAGCTAATTTTTCCACCTGACCATGCAAATCAGCACCTGGAGTGGTTGCCCCTATTGTCCCTCCCCACTCTCACCTCCACCCCACAGTTACCCCATGTCTGCACACAACTCCTTCAGACTTTGCATAGGTTTTGTTCTGGACTTGACCTTATGCTTTCCAGCTCAGCCTTATTTCTACTGTTTTTATCACTATCAGCCCAGGGGAAAAAAGAATATTCACACTTGATGTTAACATAATGCAATTGATGTGTGTATCATACTAATACTGCAGTAGTAAAAATGAACAATATTACAAAATAATACATCAAAATGGTAAATTGTAAAAGTAATAAAAAGGAAAATTCAATTCCAATAGAATTAGATGTTCCTTTCCCCACCCAATTCTACTTTTGACTGAACCTTCAGTATGCCACACAAAGCACAGAGGAGAAAAGTGAATGGTATCTTGTCCAAATGTATTAATGAAGATAGTCCCCAGGTGAATGGTAATACTATCCATCTTTTATGGGCAGGCAGATACAAGAGTTTAAACTGCTCTTTCTGAGTAGTTTAAAGAGTTCTCTGAATTAAAGGTTTATTAAATTACGATATAGTCCCAGCAGTAAGTGCCAGTCACTTCATACACCTGAAATAGCAAATGCTAAAAACTCTTCCATAAATCTGTCACACAACATTCCTCCTTCTCATGCCAAATGGAAAACCCCAGTAAGGAGTATGATATTCAACACACCTGAAACATCTATGCCAGTACCCTCACATCTTTCAAATCACACAAGCAGCCCCTAATTTGTGATACATACCTATGTGAATGATAGCAAAGGTGGACAGAAACAGGACAGAAATTTCACTTGCAAGTAAACAAACCTAAAAACAAACTTCCATAAAATCAGACAAAGGGTGAGAGCTGTTGGAAACCCTGAATAGAATACTCGATTCCTAATTATCCAAACTGCATGTATCCTAAGCAGCCTGTTTAAATCTGAATTTCTAATGGACGTATAGACCTATAGACCCAGGAAGCTCCTGCATGAGAAAACCTCTAAGAAAAGAATACAGTTGATTCTGAAGATGTGTTTATATGTGGCAAGGTACATGCCTTTGCAAAGTGACTCAAGCAATTGCTTCAAAGTCCAAAAGAATAGCAAGATCTAGTTAATATGACAAACTCCAGCCTCCGCTGAGCACTGGAAGAGGTGCAAGATATAACGCTTTTCAAGCAAAAGCAATGGGGGCTCCAGCCACAATACAAATATGTAAGAGTGGAAAAAGAGGAGGCATGTTTTTGCCTGGTGATGCCTTTCATAGATGGCATATGGCCAAACCCAGCACCTCTTAAAAACATCAGGACTGATTGTTATCTACCCTCTTAGTGCCACTGGCTGATATAAGCTATAACACCAACTTAGTGTTGTGATCTATCCTTCATTCCCACCTCATTACAGGCTATTTTCATGACTAGTATTCCTTCTTTCACAGTGAGCACAGAGCACCACAGACCTATAAAGACAAAAAAGGGGTCTGAAAACATTTGCTCTCCTAAGCTAATTAATCATGAAAATGACTGAGCAAGTCAATTTTTAAATTGTTAAAGCAGAAAATATATCAATGAAGTCCTATATTTACTTGGTTTCCACTTAAAATATAAACAGTCTGAAGAAGGGGGAGAGGAAAGGCCAAACCCAGAAGAACATACAGTAGTTTTTACATATGTGCTGCTTATATACCTAAGCAGGTAGACCCAGCAGTTCTACGATCCCCAAACTCCAATGTTAGCTGAATGAAAATTATTACCTTAATAGAATTAATAAACAGAACCACTAGAGAAAGGAAGTGCTATGAAAAAAACTCATTATTTGTTTTTGGTTAACCCTTCTGCATGCTAAGAATTGATAGTTGTCTCCAAGGACTTTGTTTTCAAGTAACATTAACCATCATCAATACATGCCACCTTGAGAATGAATTAGGATATATGCATCCTGCCAATTAAATAGACCAGTCTGTACTTGTGGGGGATGTTCTGCCATCCAGATCTCTGATGACAGGAAATTGTGATGGAAGTGTGTTCCAGATGCCTTACATCGGTCATCCTGACTCATTCAGCAGCAATGGCAATAATTTGAGTATTATCAAGGGAATATATTATTCACAGATGACTCCTGAAATCTGTAGAATGAAACAAATACTCAGTTTTTGCTACTCTCTGAATGGCCTTTCGATAACGCTAAGCTTTATTCCAAGGGCTGCTTGGTTATTACATTTGTATAATTTCAGTTTCATTTACTGTTCTTTAGCTCCTTCTCCATAGTCCCCAGTAGGCTCACTGTTTGGGTTACTAAAGGTAGGTGTGAATACACCTCTTTGAAACCCCATTGCTTGGAAGGCAGGATTTCCTTCACTTCTTAATTGCTTGCATCTCTTTGGTCATAAATAAGGTAGAATTGGAAAGGGTTATATAAGCACTATATAAAGTGGAACATACTGTTATTCATTTAGATATCTGACCTAAATCCAACCTGTCCATTGCTCTGTCCAAGAAAGTTCAGTGCAGCAACGGAGAGACATAACAAATATTTTTTACCCCCTGGGTGGCAGCAGTAGCCAGGCCATTCGTGGTGGTGCCCTGCTTACTCACCCCTATTTATGCTACTACAGCAATGAAATTCTCACTCATTATGACAGTCTGACTGAGTTTGATGACTCAACAGGTTATCTGGTTAAAGCAGGTGCCACAGAAGAGGTATTATTCTGAAATTATACTTAAAACTGAACTCAGCAACAAAAACATATAGACATATATTTGTATAGAGACAAAGTTAGCTATGTTAATCTGATGTCAAGTAGAAGGCAGAGTAGATTTGCACCTTACAGGCTGAAAAAAGATATATTGTACAAAGATAGATAGACAGATAGATAGATAGATAGATAGATAGATAATACCTCTTTGTGCAATTGGTATAGTTAAATTACAATATATTAAGTTCTTCTCAGTTACCTGCTTGCTCTGTAAAGTGAAATTCTACTATGTCATATATAATAGTATTAGTTACATTATTAATTAGTGGTGATTACTCCACTCCAGCAGACATCATGTGTATCAGTGTCCCCACACTGAAAAATGGTGGTTAGCTGCTTTAACTAAAGCTCATTCAATGACCTTTAGTTAAAGTGCCTCTCTGCCATTTTTTTACGTGGGGACACTGATTTTTACGTGGGGACAGCGGTTTCCAGAAGTGCTGCTAATGGCTATAGGGGAAGATAGAGAAAAAAGTAATGCTGCTTGGCAAGTTTTTAATGAATCTTTAAGCTAATTGTATTAAAAATAAATTTAAAAGATTGACATGGAAATTAAATATTTTGAAAATGTCAAAATGATAAACCTTCAATTAAACAAGACATGTTTTTGTATTTTGGATTGTTAGTTCATGAAAATTTTCCAGATTTCATATACTGATCCCCATATAAGATAGGGAAAAATTTCAATAGGTATAATATTGTGCAATTAATTAAGTTCTGTAATATTACACCCATTGCAAGAGATTGGTAAGCCATAAATAACTGAGGCAGGTATGTAGATTAATAGCTGCAATATTTGGTGTCATGCCTTAATTGTGCGCCATTCATGGTGAATAGGCAGGATACTGCAGAGTACAAAAGAAGGGTGTAAATTACAGTACTGTTCAGAAGTTATAAAATACAATGTCATAATTAAATCAACTGAAGCATTAGTAATGAGTTGGACATAACTGCTACAATATTATCGGAGTAAGAGACTTGCTTTCAGTAGTAATTAATATCTCATTTTCAATCTTCAAGTATTACTTTGCCCATTTTTTTGTTTTTTTCCTTTTAAAGCAATCTCAAATGCATCTATCTACTTCTTCCAGTCCTTGGCGATGGCCCTTCAGAAATGATATCTACTGACAGTGCAACTGGTTTAGTTAAACTGCAGTATATTAAGGTCAGCTGGTGAGTGTCCTTTAGTCAAAATACATGTTAATGTCCACCTTCCCAGTACCAGGTAATGTCATTCAACAATGTCCACAAGAGATTTCTAATAGAAATGGTTTAGGAAAAAAAATTTCAAAATAGATATTAATCACTATAACTGTAGATCTGCTTTATATGTTGGAGAGTAATTACACCCGTTGCTTTTATTTAATCTGTCTCATTAATTAAGCCAATTTACATCCAATAAAGGGCCATATAGCACATTACACTTTGGAATGCTATCTGCACATAAAACACAAGAGTCCAGTGTTCAAGCAATAAAATACATGCTAAATGTGATCACACTGTGGCAGTTTTGTGGGAAGAATGTGTCCAGATCATATTAAGTAACACATGTTTGGCTATTTTGGAACTGCTCCATAGAGATAGTCTGAGTTCAAGATTCTGGTGAGGTGTGAGGACTGGGACCGACAATCAGCTGATTGTTGGTTCCAGTCCCAGCACCATTGAGGGGTCTTGAACCAGTTCCAATGGTTTACAAAGGCTATGACCAACAATCAGGTGATTGTCAGACCCAATTCAGCACTACACAAGAGTTGTTGGCTCAAGACTGCCAGTGGAAAAGACCCAGCTCACCCCATGAATCCAACGGAGTGTCAATCCAGTGCCAGGAGCAGCACCCTCTCCCAGACATTGCTGCCTGTGCCTCCCCCCTCCCAAAGCCAATGGAAGAGTCCAAGCACGCCCTGGTGTGCTGAAGACAAGTGCTCATGGGATGGGCAATGCTGGGAATGCAGCAAGGAGAGCACAGGCTCAAGGCATGTGCGTGGACATGCAAGCTGCTGTGTCAAGTGCCAGGGTCAGTGCTGGTGGTAGGGGGCAGGAGCTGGACCCAGCACTGTCCAGAATGGGCTGAGAAAATAGTAAGCATTACTGTGCAACTACTCAGAACATGTTCTAACTTTTCATACAGTATGGCAATGCTTACTACTATAAAACACACAGAGCAACAAGGCCCAAAGAAACTGGTTTCAGCCTACCTGTTACATTTAAGCTTTTCCCTTTGCCTAAGCCTTTTGTTGTGTTCTCTGAGTTTTTGAACTCATGCAAATCTCATAATATGTGCAGTGACTTTTTGAAATACCACAGTAGTGGAACTAATACCAAAAGGCATTCACTTAAATTTATAATGTCCAAATGGTATATTAAAAGTCATTAGCTAAGAACCTGACTCATCTAACTTTACAAAGCCAACAGACATGTCCTAGATCTGCTACTAAAACTATTTGCGCTCCTTAGACTTTAGCTGTCAAACCTCTGATTGTTTTCATTAAATAACATAAATACTTTTAAATTATATGGATCAATCCATATCTTTACACTATTTTCATTTTTCATTAAAAACATAAAAACTACAGATTGGATTTATTCTATCTTTTTAATAACTCAGTTTTCCACGTCACCAATCTGTTTTTTTTTCCTCATCTTTCAAGGAAAAGGATGGAGATCAGTGGCATTACTTATTTGAAATGCATCATTCTCCGTCTTCCTCCTACCTAAGAAAATATTAAATAATTTTTCTTTTCTCTATGATTCAGTGGCATCTGCAAAGTCCAGGTGGTGGCACATATATAGCTACATTTATTTCTTGGAAAGTTATTAATTTAGGGTGCTCCTTTTAGGAAAATGTATGAGTTAGTAGTCACATACACATATCCCACAACTTCCTTATGAAGCAAAAATTGTTTTAGATATTTGTACTTAGATATTAGATATTTGGGTAATTTTGTAATTCATGTCTGAGACACAAAGTACAGTATTTACCAAAACTCAATGATTTGAGCTTTAAACCAATGTTGTATGCATCAACTGGTTTATAAGCACTCTCACAAATAGAAATAAAAATTGCTTCCCAAAAGTGAATTTTTTCTGGGGATACAGAACTTTTCAAATTGAACCAAAATCTGTCAGATGCTCTATCTTCCTCTCTTTTCCCTCCACATTTGAACAAATATTAATAGAGCTTCCACTTACAGAAACTTCTTTGCTTACGCTTTCTCTACCATGAAAATAATGTTAAATTGTTACTTAGAGCGATGACATTTTCTGTAACGTGTCTTCACAAATCTAGTAGTCCTTGAGGAAAAAAAAAGTTCTCTTTTTTTTAACTCATTGTAACTTTCCAAACTATTCAATATTTACTAAAAAACTCAGCAGGTGAAGTATGGAGAAACATACTTTCTTTAGACAAATACTTTTATATTAAATACCAGGGCACTCAGCTCAGTTTGAGCCTGTTCAGGTTCCTGCAAAAACATTTGGTTGATCCTGAATATATTCTGACATTGAAACATAAGAATTTACATAGTCACTCCCATGTTCTACCACATTTGTACCTCTACTTAAAGAGCACAGCTCAAATGATCTGAACCTTTTGGGAGGGCTGGCTAAACTAGCAATGGTTCAAACAATCATTCATACTTAGATGGCATATTTCACAGATTCATAGGATCATAGGTTTAACAGGAAAGTAGGGCTAGAAGGGACCTCATGAGGTCATCTAGTCCAATCCCTGACGAAGGCAGGAGCATGCCAGCCAAGTGTCTGTCCATCCTGCTCTTGAAGATTTCCAAAGATAGAGATTCCACAATTTCTCAAGGTTCCCTGTTCCAATGCTTGACTATCCTCATAGTAAGAAAGTTCCTCCTGATGTCCAACCTAAATTTCTTGTGCTACATCTTGAGCCCATTGCTCCTATGGCCGCAAAGAAAAGCCCATCTCCATCCTGTCTGTAAACACCCTTCATATATTTGAAGAGTTATCAAACCCCTCTTCAGTCTTCTCTTCTCCAGCCTAAATAACCCTAGGTCATTCAGCATTTCCTTACAAGTCTTGCTTCCCAGACCTCTAATCATTTTTGTTGCTCTGTACTGGACTCTTTCCAAACTGTCCATCTCCTTCATGAAGGATGGGGCCCAAAATTGGACACAGTACTCCAGGTGAGGCATCTACATGTGCCCCCAACTATGCAGTTGTTACTACGCAGTCATTTAGTACTTGCTGAATCAAATACAGGGGGACACAGCAGGAAGATGCCGGGGAGCACATGATTTCTGCACTCACACAACTGCTCCAGGCAGAAGCCACCACCATGGCCCAGCAGGTGAGAACTAACATGAGAGGGAGCTCAGCACTGCAAAGCAACGGGGGACAGAGCCGCAGCTGGACCCACATCTTGGTGAGTGAGGGGGCAGGGGGTGCTCTAATTTTCCATGATTAAAAAAAAATTAAATGCTAAAATGTATAGGAATTTAGAACTTAATTTATTATAATGATTGAGGTAGTGGTAGGCTTCCAAATTGCTTTAAAATTGTAAATATATCAATAAAACCTTGTGTTCAACTGATTAGATATAGATATAGATATAGTGGTGTTTCATTTCAATCATGGAAAAACACGGATTTTGGGATTTTTAATCAGAGAATTTCGGGATGAGGGGGGGTATCAGAGATTTTGGAATATTTAAACAGAGAAAATCAGGACCCCTGCTGATCACCTTGCTCTTCTCCTGGTGCTTCATAATAGATTGCTGGCCAGCATAACCAAAGCTCAGCAGCTCTGTGCCACAGCATAGTAAATCGTATCATACTAGATTGGAAAGCTACAAAGGTCTTTCAAGTAAGGCTCTTCCTTTACTATCTGGATGATTTATGTATTTGTACAACAAATATCAAAATGGAGACATGGCCTAATTGAGGTCTATGGTGAATACTATAATATAAGGGTTAAATACATTAGTAATAATGACAGGCTAGGACCCTGAATATTCCAAGCTTAGAGCACAGGGAAGATATTCTCTATCTCACTGGCCAGTGAGCTAACTGGAGAGTTGAAAGGACAAACTCAAACTTCAGTTAACTAGAGTTAGTAAACTGGGAACACAAAGCTTATCAGATAATAGCACTTTAGTGTGTGTGTTTTACACACAAACACAAACACACACCCACATACTCTCACATACACTCTCACTCTCTCTCTCTCACACAATAGTATGCGTATATTATAAGTAGACAAATGAGTGACGAGTATTTCTACTTGTAAAAGAGAATATTTTAATTTGACAAGTGGAGGTCAGACAGTAAAACCTCTGTGATAAAAAACAAATTACATTTTACTTTTCTCTATAATTAAAAGATACATATGAAAGTCACATAATTCCTTTGGATGCGTCTGATGGGCACAATTTTTTTAAAAAATAAAATGTAAAATATAGTAACACAATCTTTTTGACTGAAAATTCACAACAAAAATACAATCTAAAAGGGCAGTATGTATGATTTGTATAAAAGAAATAACAAGGTATAGCCTATTCTTAGCTGTATTTTAAACTTCCATTTATTAAATCTGACGAGAAAATATCAGTAAAAATTAACCTAAAGCTTAACGGCTTATGTAAAAATGCTGTAATAAAAAAAATGTTTCTGAGGTTATTGAACTGTACAATTAAACCCCTCCCACTAAATACTTTTCAGTCTAATTTCTATCTAAAGCTTATTCAGCAACCCCAAATGCCAATGCATTTCTTCAATTTCCACTTCTTTGAACCTGTTAATGTATGAATAAAAAAGGATTTATTTGTGTTATTAGCCACATATAACCCTCTTGTCTAAAAAGTAGCTTTAAATACAAAATTCCTGAGATACACATGAACCTACAAAATATCTGAAAGATCATTTTGATTTTCTTCTGCAAGCTATGTTTGATTTACATCAATTAGGTCTTTCACATAAGGTATCATATAACAGGAAGGCTAATAACCCAGAAATAACCTCATTAAAAAAGACAGCATATCGGTCTAAGCAGAATGAACTCTAAGCAGAAAAATTAGTGACCTGGAAAGTAGCAGGAAGAGGTAATAGCAATGCAGAGAAAAAATACATTCCCATTAGCTAGTCAAAAGTAGAAATCACCAGCAATAAAGTAAAAATACAATAGAAGCATAAGGGGAACGTTTAAAAAATGTTTTTATCTTTTCAAATTCTGTAACACATAATGTATATTTTGCAACTAAGATACTGTCTGAAATTATGTAAGTACTATTAGTTAGGCCCTGGTTTCTTTCAGATGCATGAAACAGTCTTTGGCAGAGTATTATTAGCAAGCCTAATACATTTATATTAAATTATCAGTGCATGATTCCAACATCTATGAATTCATCTATTTTAAGATTAATGGTTAATAATGGGTACGTAAGTTAGTTTTACATAGATTCCCTTAATTTAATGTTACCAGCTTGGATTCCAATTCTAGCAACTCTTTTTAAATATTTCTTGTTAATATGCTGAGTATATTTTTATACAGCACAAGTATTTCTTGGTTACAAGAAACTATTTCAGAGGGAAAATGCTTCCCAATTTCTCCTGATAAGATCCATCAAGTGACATAAATGAATCGCCATAGTCAATCCAGGGCACATGAGAGTAGAACCTGGCCAAACCAAATAACATGGGATTTGATTACATTTGATTGACAGTTCTGTATTGCATCGTAAATGTAGCAGCATACATACAAAGTTTGTTTTCCCCCAAAAAACAATGGGAACCAGAAACAAAGGAATTAAAACTACTGAGATCTATGCCCATGTTAGAATTCAGGTGACTTTATCATCTACTTATCTCTTTTATTTTAAACAGGTAAAAAAAAGGATGGAAAGAGGGAAAAAACAGAACAAGTTGAGAGATATTTGCCTTTATAACAACCTCATCTACATGTGTGCAATTTTACTTTACCATTTAAAGATTTAAATCATCTGCTTCCATCAAATTCAAAACCAAACTATCCCCTTGTTACCAGTGGTTTAACTGGAAAATGAAGTTCCAGCCAGTCAGCCATGCAGCTCAGAAGTAGTTTGAGCTCCAAGCTCTATGGATCATGGTGGCACTACATCCCTTCATTTCCTCCAGGAATATGTAATTCCTATTTCTATTGTAACTGAGGTTCCACTGGCCACTGACTTTTTTCAGGACAACAGATTTGTTCAGTACAGAGAGACCTAATATAAGAATGCTGAAGATTCCTGTGAGCTTGTGTACAGCTGTGGATCGATTTCTGTACATTCCTCCTATCTCCCAGGCTAAGGACTGATATTCAAAAAGTCTGAGCCTGGATTGATTCAATCTTTTCAGGTTAGTTTAACCTGTGTAGATTGAACCGACTTGCAAGTGAATAGACATTCACTTTTGATTCCAAAATACAGGTACATGCCTGCAGTGGCTCAGGCTAGAAGCTGGGGGGAGCCCTCCTTTCCCTTCCTCAGCAGCCGCAAGACTGGAGAGAACCTGACCTGGGGGCATGGCCAGGCCCCAGCAGGTGGCTAAGTATAATTGGGGAGGAGTTTAAACCACTGCCCTCCCCTGTAGGGACCCCAGATGGGATGTGCCTGAGGGGGAAGGGGGAAGCAGCCCTTGCCAGGCTTGTCCCTGAGGCTAGACGCCTCAACACCTCAAGTGAAGAGGGATGGGGGAATTAAACTCCCCTGTCTCCCATCTCAGGCATGAGGACCGCAGCCAGGGTCTGCCCGGCTTTCCCCCTTGCTCACTGCTCCTGCGGCAGGGAACCTAGCCAGAGCTGGCTGGCATAGCCCTGGCATCTGCCCGTGGCTGTGGCTGTGGCTGCAGCTGGATCTGGGGGGCTGAGCCAAGCCGGTCTGCAGACACTGCTGAAGACAGACACAGAGGGACCAGCCTAGGCTGGGCCATTCAGGCCTTTCCCAGCAGGCTTCTGCTCGGGCTGGGGCCATGGGAGCTGCATGGCCAGATTGCTCGCAGCTCCCCATGCCCAGGGCTGTCATGGAGCTGCACCTGGCTAAGAAGGGCCTAGCAGGGCCAGCCCAGGCCAGGCCTTGGGGACAGGGCTCTTCCCAGCCAGATATGGCTCTATGACAGTCAGGCCTGGTGGCACAGGTGGGGCTGACTGGGTAGTGGACTGCCCAGGCCAGCTTGGTGGGACCAGAGGGCCCAGTGCCTGGCAGCCACCACCATACCCCTTGTCCTGTGCAGCACCCAGCTGCTGCAGCTGCACCACAAGCTGTATGCTGGCAGCAGGTGGCGAGGATGTTCTGCCTCTCTCACCTCCAGTTAGCCCTGTCCCTGCCATGCCACTGTGGGTGGGTACGTGGAACGCCTGAGCCCAGCTGCTTCTGCCCAGTTCATGAAACTCTGGTTCTAGTTCCTAGACACCTTCCATCTGCTCTGCCTGCCTGATGCAATGAGCAGCCCCTGCAGGTGGGCACAGTGAGTGGAAGCTGGAGGCAGAGCTCCACATGCTGGGCAGAAGCCACTGGAGGGGCACAGCTCAGTGTGGCAGGAGCAGGATCCACAGCTGGAGGTGAAAGGAGCAGAACAGCCCTGCTGGGCCCAGCCAATGTGTAGCTTCTCCCTGCCTCCAGTGGCTCTCCCTCCTCCCACTCCTGCCCCAATGCACCATTCCAGGTTGGGGGGAAGGGGGTTAGGACAGGGGAAAGCTTCAGCCCAGTGCGTGTGGACCCATCTTCAGCTGCGCATCATGCTGGGCAGACGGAGCAGATGGAAGGCATCTGGGAGCTGGAGGCAGAGCTCTATGTGCTGAGCAGAAGCCACCAGGCTCAAGCTTCCCGCCCACCCACCCAGAGTGGTGAGGCAGGGGCAGGAGCTGGGGTGGCGGCAGCGGCGGCAGCAGCAGTGGCAGTGGCAGCTGGAGGTGACAAAGGCAGAATAGACCCACTCCACTCAAGCAACAAGGCGGGGAAGCCTGACAGGGGCTGCTACAGGCAGACCCTGGCTGCAACCCCGCAGTGGGAGAGATAATAAACCCCATCCCTGTTCCCTTTGCTTCAGAGGGCCATGCCAGGCCTGCATCTAGCCAAGCCCATGTCCCTGCTCCAGCTATAGAGCAGAGGGGCAGGGCTAGCCCTGCTCTCTGGAGCAAACAGCCCAGCCCAGCCCAGCCCAGTGCTGCAGAGCATGCTGAGATGCCTGGGGACTCTGGTTTAACTTAACCAGGACAGAGTCTGGGACCGCAGTTATATAAAACGATTTGACCCAAATCAGTTAAGTCTGATACTACATTCAACCAGGTTTCTCTCAGACCAGTTTTGGGCATTTTGAAACTGGTTAATGTGCACTGTACTTATGTTCTGTTACAGGTTTAAACCAGTTTCTAATCACTTAAACCGGTTTATGTGTAACTACTGTCCCTAGCCCCAGAGCAATATGCCACAGAACAGTGTACTGTGAGGTTATAAGAAAGAAGGGAACCAACATAGAGTGGCCTGGACAGTGAACTTATTGACTAAAGAATGGGGAGAGTGAGGAGGGAAGGCACTGCGTACAGGTCATGTCAATCCTCAGTCTTCAAGGCTTGCTTTTTTCCCCCAAACAAACTGCAAACCCAGAACAAATCAATCCAACCTCCTGGATTTTAACCACCTACATTTTTCCTAGCTTCAGCCAACAGGGAAGAGACAAGCAACATCCTTTCTGCATGGCAGCCGTCTCTGAAACAGTTTCCCCTTTTCTCCCAGCTAGGAAACTAGCAATGGTGCAGACATGGGAGTATCTTTCCTTACCATGATTTCCCCTTTTGTGCCTCCTCTCTCCCTAGGATGCACTTATTTTTGGAGCTCTTTGGAGAGGAAGGGGACATATGTAGGAGGAGAGTATCACGGGGTTTTCAGATAACATATGTTAAATGACATTGTGAAAACAATCTTTTCGCAAAACCAAACAAGACTATTTGCAGGCTAGTCTGGGCCAATATATCAAACAAACAAAATAAAATAGTTGATTTTTGGCTAGCTGGCACTTTCCTTTCAGTCTCTTCCTCATCCTTCTGCTGGAGGTGATGTAATATAATCTCATTTTAACATGGGAGAAAAAAATACTTTAAAAGCTTTATCTTCCTTATGGGTAAAAAAAAAAAAAAAAAAAAGCCTTCTGGCTATGTGTTTACCATGGGTTTAACCTACTTATAATGGATGTAGCTTTATTTAGCTCTGGGCTGCACCTGAGGCCAAAACCACATCGGTGGTCAGAGACAGATTTTTCTTAAACTTCATAATGTCTTATTTCATTTTCTTCTGTGCAAAAGTATTCATATATAAACATGACACAGCAACTGCAAACACAGTGCAGTGTATTAAACCACAAAAATGACACTTCTTAGAATAAACCTCTGGTATTAAACAACAGAAACAAGACAATTCAGACCAAAGACATCCTTAATTTAGTCCTCTGCAGCACGCAACATCAGTACTTTTGGGATTATGTACTTTTTTCAATACCTGTTTTACCAGGGAAAACCCCTTTCTAACATTATTACAGGTATATGTAGAATAGTAGCTCCTAGAGGCATCACTCAAGTTGCGCTAGGTACTACAGAAGCTCATATTATTATAGACTTCTCTTACAATCTGGGGATATGAGAGAGAAAACTCGTGAGAAGCTACAGAAAAATGAAGTGAGTTAACTAAGGGTCATACAGCTGGTCAGTGGACTACAACCCAGGTATCTCAAATCTAAGATCAATTGACCACCCACCTCCACAATGGTTCCACCCTGATTTCCTGCCCTCACACGGTACAGAGAACATTATTATCATTGCTATGTAGGGCATAAACACAGACCTTGATATCATTATGTTCTTTAATTATGGACATAAAGGATAACTGAGATACCTTCTATTTGGGAATACAAAACAATGCTGGAAATATTAGTAAAATCCAAAGTATTGCCAGCTAATGTTCTTTTACTAGGAGAACCATTCTTACAAAAAGAAAATCACTTTTATCTTTCAAAGGAATAACACTGCTCCCTGTTGGCCACCCATATCCCAAGGTCATTACTTATTATTCATACAGTTCCAAAAGACTGCTAGAAGTTTGACAGATCAGAAGGAGGCAAGGTTCATACACCCAAATTCTTACCCTTCAGCCTAAGCAAAGCCATATTTGGTGAAGTATTTATGAGCTATCTTGCAGGAGATTTTCAGACATATCATTGAAAGTCAATGAGAGATGGGCACTTAACTCTCCTTTCTGCTTTGAAAAACTGCTCCCTAATAAATTAAAAATTGCTGGCCACAGTTTTAAAAGGGCTCTTTGTGACAGTGGCAATAGTATAGGCTACTTTAATATCGAAAAGATATAAAATATATGTAAATACAATGATTTGTGGTAAGATGAAAATGAGGGTCAAGCTTCTTCACAGCTTTCAATTCATAAAGTCTTGGCAAAAATATGACTCCAAGGATTTTTACTTTTCCCATCAGGCTCCAGTAGGAGATATCTCTGGGGTACTTGGAGAGGCTATTTTCAAAATGTTGTTTCTATTCTACTCATCTTAAGTGTAGTACTTTACTGAAAGCAATTGCTATGAAGCTGCTAAAGGAAACAAAGATGAAACACATACTGCTAAGCAATTAGCAGTCAGGGCTGGCAGTTTTTATGGTAAGAATTTCAGTAAAACTCCACTGCCACTAGAAGAGGTAAGATTTGAAATCCTAAAAGAAGCAACTCACCACATGATGACACTTCAAAAAACCTTTTGTTCAAGGAAAATGCTTCTTCAGAATTATGTTATGGGGATAAATGAAATGTTGACCCTGCTAGAGGCCAGGTTCTACATGAAGTTGACTGGAAACTATCCTTTTTTCAGTTCAGAATTTTAGAACAGCCTCCTATTTTCTGTGCTGGTCCTTAAAGAGCCATACTTTTTTACTAACATGGCAGGAAAATCTACAATTGAATTACAGCTATTACAAGTGCTTGTAGGGGTATGAAGTCAGAAAAGAAGAAAAACTTCTCCAGAGCAAATGTGTCAAATCATGTTACAGCTTTGTGATTTAGTTGTGCTCAAGGACACAGACAGAACTTCAGCTCCCTGCTGTAACTCATGGTGCTTCCAAGGAAGTGCCATGAGGTACAGCAATCCTCCAGACCCAACAGACATTCACTGTTGGGGGATTAAGCTGCAGTATGGAGCAGTTGCAAGTCTGCAGTTGTTCTCCCCTAGCCCCACCTCTACCCACTCCCAGACCTGGCACTGTCTTCAGAATGGGAGGGGTGGAAAGGAGCAGAAGGAGCTTGGTTTGGGGTTTGCCCAGCTGATGCTGGAGGGTGGGGCAGGTATTTTGGAGCCCCCATTCCCCACCTCAGGGAGGCTCCAATCCACCTGCCTCACCTATTAGCACTGGCTGGGCAAACCCCAGATGCAACTCCCTCCACTGTCTTTCCACCCACCCTCATTACGTGAACCCACGTAATGAGGGTTCAGATTGTCATGGGGTTGGGCCCTTTTAAATTACTCTGCAGCCATGCCCTTCAGGAAGCCTATCACAACAAATGTCACTTGTTAGTGCTCCAAATGTCCCATTCTAGACTAGACTCTAAGACCAGAACTCACTATTTCCATTAGGAATTAGGCACCTAAATACCTTTGACCCTAGTTACTTGGTTGGATTTTGACCCTGCTCTGCAGGTAGTAAAGTTTAGTGCATTGCACATAGTGCCAAATCTGAACAAAAATCAATTTCAATACAATTCTCCCTAAGTAAAAATTAATTTTTACACTTCTGCTGCTGGGTTAAAAAGGAACAACTAATAAATTCCCTTATCACTATTCCTTATTTCCATTGGGCTTCATCCAGGAATCCTTATTTCTTATAAGAAAGCTCATGCAATCACTGGCACTAGTCATGTGAATCAGTATTCATCACATAAATAAGGTTTAGCAGGATTAGACCAACTTTCATTTGAATCTCAAGGAAAGATTTCTGTTTGCATTGGTGATAGCAAATGTGTCAATGCTGCAAAGTGCTGAAGGTTTTGTGGTTGCAACTGAGTAAACTTGACTCCCTTTGGAGTAAGTATTTACAGGATCAGAGCCTCGCTGTGCTAAAAAGCCATTTTAAATTCTTGTAAAAATTCAGCATCATGAGTCTTGAGGCACCTAATTTCTAATGAAAATAATGAGTTCTGGACTTAGAGTCTAGTCTACAGTGGTAATCTTGAAGACATGATTCTTTAAATATGTAAACACAAAGCCATACCACATGAAATACTGAAAGGGAAAAAATGAGACTAAGGCAAACAAATGAAGCATGTTTCTAGACCTTCTTAGTCTCTTGGAATTCCATAGTTGAAACCAAAGAGCATCTGCTGGACTTGAAAGGACCAGAAAGGCCATAAATATCCAGACAGATGGCATGAAAGGAATGCTCCAATTAAAAAACAAGGTATAAGAAAATCATCTTCAAAATTTCAAATATCTGGTAAAAAGGGGGCTGAAATTATTAGTTGAGGTGACCTTGTGAAAAAGGAGATAGAAAAAATCAATAAAAGGTGCTCTATTAACACATTACAGTCTCTTCCCTACTGAAGGTTCTAATGAAAAAAAATGAACAACAAAACAATATTCATATACAATTGAAAAACAATGGTTTGCACAAATTTCTAGTGGTCTACTTGAGCAGTCTGCCAATGTCTCCCCTCACCCCCTATAAAAAATCCCTTTGGTATTATGAACACTGCTTTTCACTACCATACAAATGTTGATCTATATGTTGTAGCCTGCAACTGAATCTCCAAGTATTAATGCACCAAAAAGCAAAGGCAACAACAACAACAAAAGGAAGAAGAGCTACTGACAACTGGATCTTTTCTTGGGTTCCAATTTCTAGGGAAACTAATAGTTTGGCAGGTTTCTAATCCATGTTGATTCACTTTTCTTTTAGTTCTTAGCCAGTGAAAATTGCAGTGGGGTAAAACAAGGAAAATAACTTCATTAAATTATCTGGTCTTGTGAAATAAATTGAACTCCTATATGTATTTAGATAATTCATGATTTTTGGGCTATGAGTTTTTAAAGATTCTTTGGCCTCTTACTGCAAGTGACTGAAAGAAGATACCCCTCTAGTGTTCTATCTGCAAGCTGAATGAACATTTATTCAAAACCCTACAAAGCTTTTAACAAAACTTAATTTATGTCTCAGAGTTCCCTATGACTCCTTCTTTCAGAAATGAGCTTGTGGCTACTGTAAAAATACAGAAGAAATAGAGGATGTGATAAGGGAACCTAATCCATAATTCTGCTAAAATTGTTAAGAGTTTGCTAAACAAGTGCTTGATCACAACGACAAAGAATAATGCCATCCATCTAAAGAGATACATATTTTATTTTGACTTTCAAAAAGTCCCTCACAAAACACTATTATGACACTAAGTAGTTGATTGAGCAAAATGATTGTGGTGAACGGTGTAAATGATGAAATTCATTTTAGATAAGTGTACGATAAGGAACAGTTTGAATTTTTCAAACACAATAGTTGATTTTAAAGTTAGCTATAAACAAGCAAAAAAAGAATACCTAAAAGAAATTGTGAACAGCCTGACAGAGGTTTTGTCTCAATATGCAACTGACATTAAGAAAAGCATAGAAATGATAGCAAAAATATTACAATGCCACTACAAAATGAATAGCACACTCTCATCCTCAGTTCTTGTACTTCTGCATCTCTCCACCGAGATTAAATGAACCTACAACCATTTTCACCAGCTGAGGATGTAGCCAGCTATTTTCAGGTTTGGTTACCAACTCTCACAAAAAGGATATGGCAGAAATAGGAAAGGTCCAGAGAAGGACAAAAACTTGTCAGAGTTATTAGAACACTTCTGCATGAGGAAATATTAAAAAGGTTAGAAGTATTTAGTTTGGATAGTAGACAAATAAAAGTGCGTGTGATAAAAGTACATAAAATTATTAGTTTTATATAGGAAAGGTCATCTGAGCGCTCATACTCATCATCATCTCGCATCTTACCAAAAGGAGGCAACCAATTACATTAAAAAATAATGAATCTAACTAACTGAAAGAAAATATTGACTGACAGAAAATAATGCTCCACGGTGTAATAAAGTAATCTGAGGAATCCATTGTCATAAAATAACACAGAAACCAAGAATTTACTAGGATTCCTAAAATTATGAATTAGGATTAGGCAGTTGTACAATTAAAACATATCTACCACATTTACAGCAGCAG
>NW_005841863.1:2941904-2952133 GCF_000455745.1 Alligator sinensis
AACTTGACACTCAGCCTTCAAGAAATAAACCATTTTCACTTCAAGAAAAATATATTGCCCTCATAGATATGGTATATTGCCTGATTGTCAGTTACCGGGACTTAACACCTTCCCCTGAAGCATCCAGTACTGGCCACTGCCAGAGACAAGATAATGGACAGAATGAATCATTAGTCTGATCCAAATTCTCACATTCTTAAGTGTTATCTAGAGTGTCACATATAGCTATGATGTCATGTCCTAATATACACTGAAGGTTTATTTGACATAACAAGTGAAGCAATCCTGGTTATTTGTAGGAAATGATAGTACTGTAGGCTTTCCATGCGGTCTGCCTCTTATCTATTAGCTCAAAGAGAGTTTTCAGTAGCAGAATATGTTTTGTATCTAAGTGCAAAGGGGGAAAATTTTTATTTTCAGTTCCTTCAGGAAAATATCCCTAATCAGTTTAAAGAGCTAAGAGGATTCTGCTTAGGCTACATTAGCTGAGTCTGGATACCAATATTTTTCATAAACAGAAGAAGTGAATTGGTAAACTAAACATGAATAAATGCTGGCAAATTTGGCAATAATGGCCTATCAGCATTTTATATCTAACATAAAAATCCCGTTTCTGATAACCACTTATCAGTAGATGGAAAATCTTGGCTCTAAAACACAACACTCAAACCTTACCTAGGCAGCAGAATAAGTGAAATGTAAAACACAGAAAGAGAAACTGTTGGCATCTTTGCTACATAAATATTTTAGACGGTGAAGTCATGCATCTCACTGACTTCCCCATTGACTGGATACAGAATCAAGGTAAGCAATTTAATAGCAATGTCAAAAATGGGAAGGTGGTGAGTAAGTCAATACTTAGACTCAGAGTCTGAATTAGAGTCCCTGGTCCAGCCAAGCAATATATGATGCCAGACCATTGAGGGCTGCCTCAATCCAAAGGTCATCTGGCTTCCAGCCTGAACTTCAGCAAAAATTGGAGAAGTCTCTACTTCTCCATCAGCCGCCAATGGCTCCAAAGGGAAAATCTAGCACCTGAAGATCACTGAGACATGGCAACAGCTCAGATACACACCTTTATCCCACAAAGCCACTGTGCTGGCCTTACCTCACTGGAAGATTTCTTTGCAAGTGGAGTCCAATAGGGCTTTGCAACATCAGAATAACACAAGGCAACTTTAAAAGTTGGTACTGTTTGGCATTTTCATATTTGGGGGATCTGTTTAATTATACGGTTTTAAAGGCATATTGAAAAGCACGTCAAAACTGAGAATGACAATGGGTAGGGAGTGAAGGGAGGGGAAACAAAGAGTTGCAATATGGAAATAAAGTCTAGGCTTCCAGCAAGTTGTATCATAAGGCCATTTGTACACACGATGGGGGTTTAGTCCCCTAAATTGAAATGTTGGATTTTAATTGCAATGAATAAAAATCCACTATTGCAATTTAGGGGCTTTCATCGCTGTTACAGTGAGAGGCCCGATCTTTTTTTTTTCCCATGGACCCTGCCCATATTTCCTGTGGCTGGGAGGCAAGATGCAGCACCTGCCCACCAGCAACCCACCCAGGTGGCCCTGGGGAACATCACCACCACGGGGGGAAGGACCCCCGCTGCCGAGGGAGCACTGTCGCCACTGTAGAGGAAAGGTCCAGGGCCCCCTGGCAACTTACCACCAAGCTGTGGGAGAAAGGAGCAGGCTGCACAGAAAAAAAAAATCAGGCTCCTCACAGCTTTTTTTTTCTCAGTAGAGCCTGCCCCCATGAGCTGTCACCAGGCCATGGAGCCCCTGAGCTGCAGGGGGACCTGGTCCTTCCCTCCACAGTGGTGGTGCCCCCCAGGGCCACTTGGTTGTGGAAGGAAGGGCCAGGGCCCTCTGCAGCTCAGGGGCTGCTTGGCCCACTGGCAACTTGCTCCCCAACCATGGGAGATGTGGGCCAAGTAAAAAAAAGGGGGGGGGATCGGGCCCCTCACTGCTTATGCCTTTAGCCCACTTCTTTTGCAGCAGGGGGGTCAGCTATCAAAGGTTGCAACATTACAAATAGCTAATTTGCAAACTAAACTACATGCAGATGCTGTTTAGTTTGCAACGTAGCAAACTCATTTAAACTGTAAGAACCCCCCACATGTGTACAGCATGATGCAATTAAACCACAAAAATGGACATTTTTTGTCAGGTGTACAAGCGCCCTAAGGGAATCCACCTCAATAGCTGGTGCAAGGTAATGGCGCAAGAGGAGGGCAGCATAGCATCACAAACAAAATTAGAGGGAGCATTCAGAGCAAAGGTACAGATCAAAGAATTGCACTGACCAAGAGGGGAACCCACTGACTATAACACTGCATACTGAAGAAGAGAGAGATGCAGTCAGTCAATGCAGACAGATATGTGGAGCCTACAGCAAAGTTGGCAGCATCACAGAAGCAAAGTAGATGAGTAGAATATTATGAATGATTTTTTTTTTGGTCTTCTCTGTGGTGAATTTGTAGCGCAGCCATGAGTGTTTGTGTAAAACTGCAAAAATAAACTAGGTATCAAGTTAACACTGACACCTAAAAGAGACAGCACTGTGGAAATCCAGGTACTGAGCAAACATGAAAAGGTCCAACCAGGAATGTTGATGCAATGTCACAATTAGATCTTGGCAGATGTCACAAACTAACTTCTGAGAAGACCATTGTTGGCTTCAGCCACCTCCAATCTCATGTTTATTTTAGAAAACTATTTAAAAATTCACATGCATGAAGGAAATTTTAAATTGCCAAATAAATAAGCTAGGCCAACATTTGACTCTACCACTTCCAGGTCACACCATGTATTTCTCAGGTATTTAACTTGTCTCACGGAAAATATGGTAAATAATAGTCATACCAACATATGATGCAACCAGTATATTTTTACATGGGATAAATGTCCACTTTCTAAAAATACAGTGCATGCTGTAAGTTCATTAACTTTCCTTATTAGTGCTTCATATAGATACACAGGGGGCGCAAACAGACGTGCAGGCCCCTGCTCTAACTCATGTGCTTTGCATAAAGCCATGAATTAGAGCATTCCCCAACGCAACAGACATTTGCCTGTTGGATTGGTGGGGGAAGATATGGGGCTGTGTGTGCCTGCAGGTAAGCAGCCAGCCAAGGAGCCATCCCTCTCCCCAGCCCCACCCCCTCCTCCTCCCAGCTCTGGGGTTGTCAGCACCAAAAACAAGAGGGGGGAAAGGGGAAGCCAGCAGCAGCAAGCTGCCAGCTGCAGTTTGCCTGGCCTGAGGTGGAGGGAGAGGGTGCTGGGGGAGCACAAAACAGGCAGGGTCTGATCCACCTACCCCCGCTCCAGCTCAGGCCAGGCAAACCCCTCAGGCCAGCTCAGGCCAGGCTTCCCCCTCCTTTCGTGCTGATGCCCATGGAAGTGGTGCTGCGCTGCATCAGCACAGCCTTGATCATGAGAAAAATTAACCCTAGGGAACACAGGACATTTTTACATGTGTTCCAGAGGTAGAGACACTTCCAAAAGCTGCTCTAATTTAAGCACCTGCAGCATCTCATATATCAGCGTCCCCATGCTTAAAAATGGTGGCAGGAACACTTTAACTAAAGCTCATCAAATGAGTTTTAGTTAAAGTACCCCTGGCACCACTTTGAAGTGCAGGGACACTGATACATGAGACACAGAGGCTGCTAGAGGTGCGCTAACTAGCACACTCCAGCAGACTCAACTGAGTCTCCTCTGATGTGCTGAGATTACATCTATAGGCACCCACAAGTTCCCTAACATGTCTAAAGTGAAGCATTTTCATCTGATACCTTATTTGAGAAGGGTTAATTTTTCGCACATTCAGTCACTTTAAAAGTGCTCTGCAACCATGCATGCATCACAGCACGGCTATAGAGCACTTTCAGGGGACCAATCATGCTAAAAATATAACTTCTGTCTATGCCCTTGTAATTCTGAACCAAACCTCTCTGAGCACAACAGGAATCCTTTTACTGACTTCACTGCCCTGACTCGGATAGCATGACATTTCCCAGGAATACCAGTCCCCATTCCATCTACTCCTTGGTAGTGGGAGTCACTATTGGCCTGCTATTCATGTGGGTGTATAGGATTTGGCAGATGGAATGGGGAAGGGAATAGGAAGAGCTGCTTTATCTACAACTTCTGTGCATCCTACAGTTTTACAACCTGAATAATTTTTTTCTTTGTGTAGCTTTATCCTGCAAAGGGAGTTTTGCCATTACCTTGGATATCAATAGGTTTTTCTGTTGATACCATTAAGCATTTATATTGACAAAATAGTTCCTTTGTACAAACAGGGTAAGTATTGTAATCTAAAAAATGTTCTGACTGGTGACAATAAATGATGAAGCACTTCTAAGTATGACCTGGTATGTTTAAGGAAGATTTAAGAATTTATCTCCCCATTGGTCAATGAGAGTTGGAATGGAGGGGGTGAGGGGGGCAGAAGAGGTGAAATGGCAACCAACTAGTATGTCAGACATGACAGACAAATGTTACCAGAACTCAATCACTGAGAAATATGGACTTCTCAGTAAAGGTTGCTTAAAACAAAGGCCCATTTGTCTGAAAACTGAAGACATTTAATCAATTTACATGAGGGATTTCAAAATTAGTCAGACTGTAATGAACTATGAAATACTGATTAATGAATTTTCACAATGTTTGATTAGAAATTTAACATGTATGCTAGCACATTTGTGCCATTACAGCATTTGTACGCTAATAATTTGCCATAAGGTAAATAGTTTCTAAGCTATAGAATTCAGTTTTGTTAGCTTCTCAACTATGCTTTTTCTTGAAAAAGTTTGTTATTAAAGTCTTTTAACCTATACATAATATGTATAACAACTAATAAATAGAAGCTTCTCAAAATCAATATATACAGCAAAATTCTTTTGAATTATTTGTATGTTCTGCTCTGTACAGGTTTGACCATCCTTGTCACCAGATTATATGAAAGTCTTTCGGTAGTGCATTAAGCAATATAAATAATATCTGCCAGTTCTGGCTCATTTTCCATTCTTTTCCTATGGGGAAAATATATGTATAGCCAAAATCGTGTGTGTTGCAGGGCACTAAGGTGCCTGCTCCTAGAAGAGCAGAAACTGCCTAAGGAGAGCCCAAAGAGCCAGACAGGATCCCAGGTGCAGGTTGCCATGGCAGCTAGCTAATGAGGAAATTAGCCTGCACCTGCACCTGGTCAGCTGGCCGGAAGGGGCAGGGCCCTGGGCCCATATAAATCCCAGGACAGGGACTGGGGAGTTCAGTTCTCTGCTGGTGGCCAAGAGAGAAGCAGTCCTCCTAGAGTGAGTGAAGGGAAGAGGCCTGACTAAGTTCTGCTTCTAGTAATGTAAAGGGGCAGAGCACACCTTCTGTAGTTTGTGTTATGTGTTATGTAACAGCTCAGGGGCTTATGTTTTGTTTGCTGTTTCATAACAACTGGTGGTTTGGGTGAGGCTTTTTGGGGAAGGAGGAGGCCTCATTGGGGGCCCACTACAGCGTGGGGACCCCAGCGCCAGAGAGGGCGCGGCATTTGGGGTGCACAGAGCCTGGCACCAGAGAGGGCGCAGCGACAAGGGCTGCAGGGCGCCCAGTGAGGACAAGGGGCCGAATTATAATGAGGCCTAGGTGAGACAATGCCAGTATCATCTGCAAGGCTTGGGGCATGGTAAAGGGGTGATTGGAGCCACGCATATACCCCATAAGGCTGGGGGACCCACGGGGTCCAGGGAAGTCCATCAGGACCATGTCCAACCGGACATGAAGGCAGCCTCCCTACATTACATTTTACATCAAGACATGGCAGGCGAGAATAGAGGGTGCCCATCCGGCTGAGTTGGCACAGTCGAGGGGCCTTAGGAGATCACGGCCATCCTTAGGGACCCCATCCTGTGACAATGTATAATATCCAAAATTAGGTTAAGAGATAGTTTCCTGACCAAAATGGTTACCACTTAAAAAAGTAATGTGTAGGCCAAGCAGCCCAAATGTTTACTTGGTAGTCAATGGGCGTGTCTACACATCACCCTACGGCAATGTAGTGCATCGCTACATCACGGTATGGCATGTTACGGCAACGTAGTGATTACATGAGTCTGCCTGTGATTGGCAGCTACATCACCATAGTGGTGCACTCCCCCATTTTAGCGTGCCGCTATGGAGACATCTAACCATGCACCACATATATGGCACAGTATGGGCGGTTACTGCACCATGCTTTAGTATTTACAAAAGGAAGTACTAATGCACAGCAACATGTATACACACCCAATGGGAACTTGGCTACTGATTTAACAGTGAGCCAAAGATATACAAAACTGGCAAAATGGATGCAGCTCAAGCCCATTGATTTTTAATGATATGGCCCAAACTTTCAAATTAACGCAGCAGATTTGAGAGTATGCAGCACCAGCCACACACACACAAGTCTAACATGACCATTTAGGGACATGCACACAAATTCTGATACTGAATTAGGAGTTGCCCATGAGAAAATCAGTACGCAAGACAGTTCAACCCCTTTAACATATACCCTTTTTTAAAAACAGATCCTAGTATATTTAAAGTAGTGTATTGTTATATTTTCTAAGGCAATAGTCTAGGTGGTAGTCACTCAATTTACTCGTGTCATTATGTAAATTCACAACAAAAATACTTCTATTTAGGAAAGCAAACAGATTCTCCTTCCCTTAGATGGAAATTCTTTATATTTGGCCAACTAGTTTGAATACTTTTAGTGGATACATGCCAAAAACAATGAGCCTTCAATAAGGGTTCTGCCTGATTTGGGACATTATTAGGATCTAGAGCTGAAGGAACATTAAACATTCTTCAGATTGTATTACTACACAGTTTTAGTCATATTCACAGGTATCTGTCTATTTCTTTTACCTGAATCACATGTATCAGCAACTAACCAGCATGTAGATTCTGAGTCTCTGTTAGTTTTATTTTTTTCTGTATTTTCAGAAGCCACTAATTATTTTGAATGACTAATAAGGAATCCTAAAAGTGTTTTTCTTGGGGTTTGTGAGGGCTAAGTAACAACCACACTCTAATCATAAATAAAAATTGGAAACCAAGTCACTGTACTTAGAAATAGAGGAGATACTTATGGGAACATCACAAAGTGTAGCACAGCATCAATGAAAGAGTATTCCAAAATAATCAATAAAACAATCTTGCTTTGTAATTGGTTATTAGTTATATCTTCTTTTTTATTGCATGGAATATGAAGAAACCCTCTCATCCACAATGAAAAATGGAAAATCATTCAGGTTTGGGTTGGTGGTTGCCAATAGCAACAAATACTGGAATATTGCCATCTGGCCTCTTGTTTTAAATGAGATTTGAATAATCAATTTAATAATGGATAGAGTACATGCTTACAGAAATAATCACTTGTCAGTTTAAAAAAAAAAACTTTGGTATAAAACAAAGATACACTATATAAATATAAAGCAAAACAAATAAGCATCTGCACAGATACAACTATTTTTATTTCCATTACTAACTCCAAATAAACTGAAGTATCTCTCTTCTCTCCATTTCCTTAGTTGATGTTCACACTCATTGTTTAACAATCAGGATAAAATCTACAAGAGTGGCTGGCTTGCTACATGCATTTAAATCTACTAAACATATTGTGAGGAATGAGCTATAAAAATATTCAGTTTTGAACACTTTTAGTCCTCCTGCATATCATAGGATGTGCAATGTAGAAGGTCACTTGGTAAAACATAGAACAAAAAGCAACAAAATTAAAGTAAAATATCTAGGATGAAATTAGTACTAAGAAAATCAGAACTCCAAACTTCCAAATAGTTCCCTCATTTACAGGATATATATAGCACATACAATATTCCCACACTGTGCTGAGACCAGCAATATGATGGAAATGATGATAGTGTTCTGGAAATGCTTGAGTTGTATAAAGATGCTTAGAAAAGATAAAGCTTATGGATTAACCCTGTAACTTCATATACTAAATTGGTGAATCTGCAGAAATGAGCAAGAACTCAAACTATCATCCATGGCAATTAAAAAAAATACACAAAAATCTTAAAACAAGATACTAGCTATTTCCTATGCTGACATGTTTCAGCATTTACTCTTTGATAGTGTCAGTTTATGTTGAGATTTTCAGAAGTGTTCAACATTGGCCTAATTCTGCACCTATTGAACTCCAATTCTATTGAACTCTTTTGAAAAATCCCACCTTGACATTATGAGTAATAATGTGGGCCTTTATGCTTGTCTGTGAAATAAAAAATAATAATGCAGTAGTATTTTCACAGGTGTTTGGTGAATTGCCTATTGTAATAAATTCTGCTCTACTATACATACACATGTGTATATATATAAGCTCTTAAGGAGAAAAGAACACCTTTTTCTTCTATGTGGGCACTTCTACACATGCATTTACTCTGGCCTAAATTTATACTGGTGTAAATTAATCTGGTGTAACCACTTTCAGGCAGGCATCTACACATGTTGGGATTAGGGAGATTTGCTCCCAGTTTACTGCAACCCTGCAATCGGCCTCTGCAGCCACTCCCCCTGGGTGTTAGCCCAGGAGCAGCCAGGGGGCTCCAGGCCAGGAAATAGCTGTCTCCTGGCCCCAGGGAGCCGCCTGCAGCAGGGACCTCCTAGCCCTGGCTCCCCAAACAGAGGCACAGAGCTTGGAAAGAGCTGCAGGGGAGGGGCAGGTCCCAGCTCCCTGCCCCAATTTGCCGGTGGGACAGCAAGCAGCTAGCTGCCACACCAGCAGATTGGGGCAGGAGGCTGGGACCTGCTCCACCTCTGTGTCGAAACTGGAGTTTAGGAACCCAGCCCTTATTCCTTTGTTGTAGGTGGGCACAACCCTCAGACCGACCACAACACCTGCCAGTTGATAATAGGCAAATTTATTGATACAGAGTGATAACAAAAAAGTAACAATACAAACAATCAAGCAATTTTATATCTATCAATCCTACGGCTGTCATCAGAGTCAAAGTATATTTAGTCAGGATTCAGGCTTTGCTCTGAGGCTCTCTTTCTTAGGTGTCAGCAGTCTGGAGGTAGGATGCCGAGGCCCAGAGCTCCCCTTCAGTGGGGTGTATAAGACAGGTTACTGGCATGCCCTTGGTTCATGGTGGCCTCAGTGACCCTTCCCAGGGGACAGGGATGGGGATGGGGACCCCTCTCAGGGAGCAAAACAAGGAGGGAAAGGGAGGGATGGGACAAAGAGAGGGACCCTTTGTTAATCTCAGGTCTCTGCTTTTGTATTCTCCTTCCCCCTTGATAACTGCTGATGACTCTTCATCCATGGCTATCTCTGGTTGGCTGTCTCTATGTGGTCACACGTCCACAAAGCCTTCCAGGCCTTTTCCTAATTTGGTCTGTTCCCCCAAAACTGGGACTCAGGCCCCTCTGCTCTTTGAGGCCTTGTTGCTGGTGTCACTTATCTTGTGTTATGAGAGAGTATAGTACATACTTCTTTGGTTCCCAGGCTGTGTGTCCATCCATTGGCCTTGTACTAAACAGCCTGTCTGCTTTTAGAGCTATGAGAAGCTGTGTGTGTGTCTCCCAAGCTCTTTAGAAATCCATCAACCCCCTGCTGCCCATCTTTACCCCTTATAATGCATATATCTATAAGCCAATTCTCAAAAAACACGCCTTTAAATATCGTTTTAAGCCAACACCCTGCAGCTCTTTCCAAGCCCCATGCTTCAATCACCCAATCAGGGCACAAGGCTGGGACCTGCCCCTGACTGGGACAGTTCCCAGCCAGCCCTGGGCTGTGCAGCAAAGTCTGCATGTGCAGCCAGGAGCTGGCTGAGGACTGCCTGAAACAGAACAGTCCCCAGCCACCTCCAGGCTGCATGTGCTTCCCCACACAGCTCAGGGCTGGATGTGCAAGGAACTGTCCCCATGCAGGGAGCTTCCAGACCCTGCTTTGTGATTGTGATTGCAATTGCGATCCAGGAGTGGGGACTGGGGAGCTTGTTCCCAACCCCTTCCCCACACGCTCCCAGACTGTTCCCAGCCCCATCGCACTAGGGGAGCGGGGACTGGAAGCTCCTTGCTCCCATGGCAGGGGGATATTGTCCCCACCAGGGCATGCAGGGCTGGGCTGGGTACCTTGTTCCCTGCCCAGCTCTGTGAGCAGAGAGCTTTAGGGGAAATAGGCTGGAGAGATTCCCCCCCCCCCCCCCCCCCCCCACCCAC